>NC_058167.1:6218840-6249475 GCF_020080835.1 Cotesia glomerata | reverse complement strand
GTTTTAATATTTGTGACTTAAATTTATTTATGTTAAAAGTGAAGAATAATTGAATATTTTATAAATAATTTTGGTAGAGAGTTATTCTAAACAACTTCTAAGTTTAAATATAAATCGAAATGGCTTTGACGGCAGTTGGATATTTGCTGATGCATCGCAATAAAGAAGCTCCAGAAACTAGTTCATCTAGCTCAGATGAAGAATGGGATGCAATTATAAAAAATTATAATCGTGAAAACCGGACAACTTAGGGCCACGTATTATTGACTATGAAAATGTAATTTTTTCGCTATTCGGATGAAAGAATTTAAAGAGTCATTTCAGGTAACATAATTTTCTATCTCATTAGACTGTACATTCTAAAATATTATTTAATTGCAGGCGTAGATTATACTCTAAAAGTTAGTTTTACTCTTTAATTTACTTCATTATGTATAAGTAATTATTTCATTGATGGAATAAGATTGAATGAAGGAAACTAAAAGTTAAGAGAAACTAAAAATAAATTATGAATGACAAGAACATTTAGAGATTGAACATACAAGGAGTCTAAATGTAATTTTATAGAAGAGGAGGTTGTCCCTTTAAGGGGTTTGCTGATTCTTGTTGAGCCTGGATCAGGAACTTAAGATTCTAGTTTCAGTTCTGATTCTTGACTCAGCTAAAAATTGCGTTATTGAACTGGTTTTCATTCAGTCATAAACGGAATGTTTGTTGAACGTTATGTTTGATATAAAATATTTTTTTAAACGTGTGATATATCTAATAGTTGATTCGGGAAAACGTGATGTATAGACAATATTCACTGTTAAGAACGTTATATTTCTGCAATGTAAAACAATATCGCGAAAGATTCTAAGCGTGAGGTTTCATCAACGTAACGTTTTCAAAAAAAAAAATCAATTGACATTATCGACTGAAAAAAAAGTTCCAGTTGATATAGTAGATTTGACATGGTAACAAAAAATAAAATCTCAAGAAGTGCAAATTATTATAAATTAAAAATAAATATTTTAATTTTTAAGTAAATCTATTGTTATAGATATTATTTAAAAAAAAAATAATTTTTTAATTTATTTATAAAAAAATTATAATGCATATTTTTTTATATAGTTTAATATATAGTTTTTCTTAATTATAAGATTTAATTTTTTTTTATTAAAGCATATCTTAGATAATGTTAATATAATTATATTAATAATGAAATTAAATTTATGTTATAATTAAATTAATAATAATAATAACAAAGTACATACTTATTGAAGTTTTAGTAATTTATTAATTACAAATAATATTAATTTTTTAAAACGAATACATACAAACAATTATAAAAACTTAAATTTTCAGTTGTTAGTTAAAATATTATAGAATTAAAATTATAGAATTAATATTTATATTAAAATATTAAATAATTAAGTCTAGCCAAAGTACTTCAGCACGGCAAAAGGCACATCTCAAAACTTCTTTCGCTCCATATATTTTATTGACGTTGTTTTTTTGACATCCTTGACATCCTTGACTTAACTACAAGAACTTATGGTATGAGTTGGCTATCAGGGAAAGTGCAAATTATTATAAATTAACAATAAATATTTTAATTTTTAAGTAAATCTATTGTTATAGATATTATTTAAAAAAAAAAAGAAAAATACTTTTTTAAATTTATTTATAAAAATTATGTTGATTACAATTATAGTTAGGGTAATTAAATTATTCAAAAATGATTTCCATTTCTTGGAAGACGACCATCCTATAATAATGAGCAGCTGGCTGCAGAATAATGTCTGTAATAATAATATAAATAAATGTATAAATGCACGTCACAAAATTTTGGTTATCCTCCTACGTAAATGAACTAATATTTAAAATTTATCTGCATTGCAACGCAATTAATAATTTTATATTATTGTTACCGAAGGTATGATTAAATTGTAAAAGAAATTAAAAGACTGGCAAAATTATTCTAAGTCCCGAGGACAATTTAGTATGGAAAATCAACGAATGGATATATAATGAAGGAAATTGCGATTAAAATAATAAAGAATTGTGAATTTGATGAAACGAATGGATAGAGAATGGAGGAAGTTGCGATTAAAATAATAAAGAATTGAGTTTCAAAAATAAAAACTTAGAATTTGGCGAGACGAATGGATAGAAAATGAAGGAAATTGCGATTAAAATAATAAATAATTATTTTTGAATGCTAGTTCGAGGACACCGGACAGGTGTCTAAAACGACTCTTCCGGTTCGTTACAAGAGAGTTGGGGAAAAATAATAGTTTAAAAAACTAAAAACACGCTTTTATAGAAAACCAAACTAAAAATAGAAAATAAATTTTAATAAATTTAAATTAAGAATAGTGTTAAAAATTTCAATAAATATAAATTAATAATAGTGTAAATAAAAAATGTATTTTATTTTAAAAAAGCGTGGGGTGCTTTTTAAGATATCAAAATGATAATCACTCTACTCATATCTGTCAATAAAATATTTATAACTATTGACACCATGCACTTACGCTTTTTAAAATAAAATACATTTTTTTATTTACACTATTATTAATTTATATTTATTGAAATTTTTAACACTATTCTTAATTTAAATTTATTAAAATTTATTTTCTATTTTTAGTTTGGTTTTCTATAAAAAGCGTGTTTTAGTTTTTTAAACTATTATTTATTTTTACTTTTAGTTTGGTTTATTTATAAAAGCGTGATTTTTAGTTTTTAAACTATTATTTGTTGATTATCAAAAATATTCAGGCGCGCAAATTACCCACGGAGAGTTACATACTGACAAACTGACATACAAGTGAAGCTAATATAAAGCGTGTAAAAACCTACGGAGGAAAACACCTGGTTTCGAAATATAACTTCGGGATGGTCATCAGAGGATTCCGGGTTGATGTACGGGTTTATCTGTGCCATTCCCGATGAAAACCTACGGAGGAAAACACCTGGTTTCGAAATATAACTTCGGGATGGTCATCAGAGGATTCCGGGTTGATGTACGGGTTTATCTGTGCCATTCCCGATGAAAACCTACGGAGGAAAACACCTGGTTTCGAGATATAACTTCGGGATGGTCATCAGAGGATTCCGGGTTGATGTACGGGTTTATCTGTGCCATTCCCGATGAAAACCTACGGAGGAAAACACCTGGTTTCGAGATATAACTTCGGGATGGTCATCAGAGGATTCCG
This sequence comes from Cotesia glomerata, assembly GCF_020080835.1. Taxonomy (NCBI): domain Eukaryota; kingdom Metazoa; phylum Arthropoda; class Insecta; order Hymenoptera; family Braconidae; genus Cotesia; species Cotesia glomerata. Next base: position 6,246,272 of record NC_058167.1, on the reverse strand, counting down.
GGTTGATGTACGGGTTTATCTGTGCCATTCCCGATGAAAACCTACGGAAGAAAACACCTGGTTTCGAGATATAACTTCAGGATGGTCATCAGAGGATTCCGGGTTGATGTACGGGTTTATCTGTGCCATTCCCGATGAAAACCTACGGAGGAAAACACCTGGTTTCGAGATATAACTTCGGGATGGTCATCAGAGGATTCCGGGTTGATGTACGGATTTATCTGTGCCATTCCCGATGAAAACCTACGGAGGAAAACACCTGGTTTCGAGATATAACTTCGGGATGGTCATCAGAGGATTCCGGGTTGATGTACGGGTTTATCTGTGCCATTCCCGATGAAAACCTACGGAGGAAAACACCTGGTTTCGAAATATAACTTCGGGATGGTCATCAGAGGATTCCGGGTTGATGTACGGGTTTATTTGTGCCATTCCCGATGAAAACCTACGGAGGAAAACACCTGGTTTCGAGATATAACTTCGGGATGGTCATCAGAGGATGACTAGGAAGGTCATCACCTGGGTTCTAGGTTGATAATAATCAAAATTTAAATAATATCATTATGGTAGTCTCTTTATGCGAAGGAGAGTTACATACTGACAAACTGACAAACTGACAAACTGACAAACTGACAAACTGACAAACTGACAAACTGACAAACTGACAAACTGACAAACTGACAAACTGACATACAAGTGAAGCTAATAAAAAGCGTGTAAAAATGATAAACGCCAAAATTTGGCTCGGGAAAAGCAAGTCTTGTGACAGAGTGGTTATTTGTGGTGAATACTCTTTCAACAATAACACCTGGAGGGACATTACCTTGGTTTCGTCTAGAACATTGGTAAGTACCTTTGCACTCTTAACAAGATTTGACTTCCCTGGATTTTTGACCTTCGGTCAAAACTCCAGTAGGTGATCATACACCGAGTAGGTGGGGGCGAAGAGGACACTCTCCATTCGCTCTCGGGGTAGCGGTTTAGGCTCAGGGGTGACGGCTAGTCTCCTGGGGAAGCGGGTAACCATTTTTTGACGATTAGTTCGCGATTTTGACACTCACGACGTGTGAGGGTGTGTGTGTGTGAGGATGGTTATTTTGTAAAGGCCAGTTTTGATCGGGCCTTCGTTACCGACCGAAGGTACGCGTGCGGCTACCGACGTAGGATTATTTGTTTAAGAGATCGATACCCTGATAGCCACAGTTTCAGACCAACCAAGTTGGTGTCAGATAGTTGCCACCAACTTAGCGACAACTTGCGGTCAACTGCCGAATTTGTAACTGTTGGCGCCAAGTTGGCTACAAGTTTCTGAGAAAAAAGAGACCAATCTACTGCCGCAATATGTCGCCAAATTTCTTGAGAAACTTATCGTCAACTTGGTGTGAAAAAGTTTCAGAGCAACTTTTGCCGACAACTTGGTGAACAAGTTGACACCAACCGAGTTACCCTCACGGTTTTAGAAATGCCGCAAAGATTCGGTATTTATACGATATAAATGCTGTATGTTTACCGTAATACTTCAGTTATTTTAGCCAGTTTTTTTGCCGAATTATGACGAAAAAATTACGAAATAAATTCAGAATATTTACGGCAATACAATAGGAAAATTACGGTATATTAACAGCATTCAAACCGTAAATGTACCGCATATTTACTGTATATTTGCGGCACTATTGCAGCAAAGAACCGGAAAAGAAGATCCCTACATTCTATTACCGGTAAAATACCGAAATTATGCTGCTTTACTACTATTATTCAATAGCTTAAAAAATTTTTTTATATATTATTATAAATTATCATGAATAAATTTTTAAGAGGTTACTATATTAATTTCCCTATTAAGATATTTATTACAATTTTTTTGAGTCCAGACCGGGATTCGAACCCGTATCATATAATTACGCGTCAAAGGTTCTACCAGTTGAGCTATCTGAGACACTATCCGTAACTATTTATTCAGTCACCTAATAAGACCCACCGAGTAATAAACATCACCGTCCACCTTACGGTAGAAAGCATTATATCAGTATAAACGCGGCAAAATTGCAGTACATCTTCGGTATTTTTACCGTAGAAATACGATTTTATTATAGTAAAATTATAGTTTATACATAGATTTTTTACGGTAAAAGTTCTAGAGTTTTACGGTAATTTAATCGTATTATTTCTGAACTTTGCAGCAAAAGTACAGTAAAAATGCTGTATAACTATAGTAAAAAAAACTGGCCAATATAACCACAGAAATACCGTATTATTTCAGAATTGTAACGGTAAATTTATGGTAAACGCATTAATACCGAAAAATTACGGTATTTCAAAACCGCGAGAGTACTTTCCAAGAGTTGCCGCCAAGTTGGTGACAAGTTGCGGCAGTAGTTTGACAGAAAGTTGCGGCCAACTTGGCTATCAGGGCACCTTTGTATTTTCGTTTTTGACTAACGACAATCGTTAATCTAGATTTCGTTTTGGGGTTTGATATAACCAAAAATTGTACCACGTGTATTTGTTTTGTTTGTAATCTTGTTTTTTTTTACTTATTTAAATTGATTTTGATAAATAAATTGTTTAATTTGTCTCTATCATAACCTATTTGACTTTCGAATTTATTTCTTTAGACTTAGTTATCTATAGGTTATTTACATTTTAATTGAGTTCTGTATATTGTTGACAACCCCCCTTTTTGACCCTGGAATCCGGCGAGCTTCAGATTCGAGCGAGGGTCGCTTGAGTCGCAGTAGTGTTTCGTTGGTTTAATTATTTTAAACACCTCAAAAATTACCCGTTACAATTTATCTTACTTCCTATTGCTAAAACATCTTCTTCTTTATCACTTCTGATGTCCATGTTGTTCAGATTTTCTTGTGCCTGTATATATATTGATTACAGGAAGAAACTAGCACAAGCTAGAAAATTTGGTATGTCCAAAACATCTTGTTCGTACAATAACCAAGCAGTGTGAAGATCTCGATCTCGTATTAAAGTTTGACAACGAGGATCACGAATAACTGGTTGCCCACGCAACAATGATTGCAATTCGAGATATGCTACGGCTTGTAAATCTCGCAGCTTTTCTGTAAGTACATAGTTGTAAAATATAATAATAATAATAATAATAATAATAATAATAATAATAATTACCGGTGAATGACCAAATGTTTGGACGATAAATTCTTGAATCAAGTAAAATTTTTAAAATCAAGAAAAATTTCTTAGACTAAGAATTTTCGTTTTGATTCAATACAAAAAAGTTAATTATTTGATTCAATAAAATTAATTATAAGAAGACTATGATAATAATAATAATACATTAATATTTTGTGATAATAGTTGCTGAAGAAGACAACGCTTTTGAAGCACCCAATGAAACTAATGTGGTCGTTAGGGGACATTAATGAAAGAATCGGTAAGATGATAGATTAAAATATATACTAAGTAAAATTTAAAATAAACTAAAATTTATATTACAATTTTTTCAGAAGTAGCTGAAGAAAGAAAATGGAGTCGGGACGATAAATGGCGATCCAGCCTTTGTTGAAGTAACCACTCTGGATGGGAAACGATATTTTAAATGTGAGTAAAATACATTACAGTTGTTCGATTCCACAAATAGTTTATGCTATTGCTGTATTTTTTATTCGCTATATTATCACTGTCAATAATTAATTACGTGAAAACTCTGCGTCAGATCTTTGTCAATCAATCAATTTACACGCATTTAATATCTGAACAACCTTAAAGATAATAATGAGCGCTCAAAAATTAGTTTTTAAACAATAAAAAAAATAAGATTTAAAAGTTAACAACATTTATTATCCGGTTAATATCATTTATCTTGAAATTATAGTTAAAGTATTTAGCTAATCTAAAATTTGGGTTCGGAGCATCTCTACATAATATTTTTCTACATTTAAAATCCCTCAGAAGAAAATCTTTACATGAAACAAGTCTCATTGAAAATTCCTTAGCTAAAAATGTTTTAAAAAAGTTTGGAAAATCCAAAAGTGCACGACTCATAATGCTCATTTAATTATGAAATATAAAAAAAAAACTTAAGTCGTTCAAAATTAATTGCCGAAAAAACAGCTGTAGTAGGAAGGTACTGCACAAGCGCCCCTGGTGGAATAAAATGTACATAATATCTATAGATATAGATATATCACCATCCATGTTAATTTTACATGGATATATATAGATATACAGTCTTGTAGTTTTCGTTTTTTATTAATTGTAATTAAACGACACTGAATTAATTAACCATTCGCATTCAGTGACCTACAATCGTCGATTAGAATTTTTTTAAAAAAAATTTAACTCAAATAATGGATTTTTTCACAAATTACAGTGTTTCCGGGTTTCATACATGACGGACAGGAAAATTTTTTGACCTATTTTGATGTTTTTTTCCGTTTCTATTGCAGTAAATCAATTTTTAGAAAGTATGGAATTAATCTCCATTAAATTATCTCGACAATAGTATGCAAAATATCTTGATTCCGTGAACTAACAAGGCTATAATACTAAAAATAGGTGCTAAAATGAGGCGAAAAAAATTTTTCGATCGTAAAGCACTCTCTGATGCTTCGCATCATGAGTTGTGCAAAACAATTTATTACATACAAATTTCTAATTAAAAATAATTTTCTACAATTTCAGGTTCTGATGTATGTTGTGTGTGTAGAGACGAGGATTCCCCAGTGGACATAATCTACAACCCTTGCAGACATTGTCTGTTTTGTCAAGGATGTCAAAAAAACTACGTCAATAAAGTGTATGGAGCGAAAGAAATTTTTAGATGTGCCTTTTGCCGTGCTGAAGTCCTTTGGCTAGACTTAATTATTTAATATTTTAATATTAATATTAATTCTATAATATTTTAACTAACAACTGGAAATTTAAGTTTTTATAATTGTTTGCATGTATTCGTTTTAAAAAAGTAATATTATTTGTAATTAATAAATTACTAAAACTTCAATAAGTATGTACTTTGTTATTATTATTATTATTAATTTAATTATAACATAAATTTAATTTCATTATTAATATAATTATATTAACATTATCTAAGATATGCTTTAATAAAAAAAAATTAAATCTTATAATTAAGAAAAACTATATATTAAACTATATAAAAAATATGCATTATAATTTTTTTATAAATAAATTAAAAAATTATTTTTTTTTTAAATAATATCTATAACAATAGATTTACTTAAAAATTAAAATATTTATTTTTAATTTATAATAATTTGCACTTCTTGAGATTTTATTTTTTGTTACCATGTCAAATCTACTATATCAACTGGAACTTTTTTTTCAGTCGATAATGTCAATTGATTTTTTTTTTTGAAAACGTTACGTTGATGAAACCTCACGCTTAGAATCTTTCGCGATATTGTTTTACATTGCAGAAATATAACGTTCTTAACAGTGAATATTGTCTATACATCACGTTTTCCCGAATCAACTATTCGATATATCACACGTTTAAAAAAAATATTTTATATCAAACATAACGTTCAACAAACATTCCGTTTATGATTTCAGTCGTTACAGAGATAGCAGTTTCATAGAAATTCAACGTTTTCGAAGGTATTAATTCGGACTAAGTTGAGGCATCCGTACACTTTGCATGGATTTAAGGAAGTATAGGACGTACAGTCCGTTCACTGAGTTTCATCTCACAATGCATATATATAGCTATACTATAATACGTGCTATAGTACGTGACTTAAGAATAATTAATTTTGTTTGAGACTGTACTTTCAGAAAACTTAACAAGTTTTTACTAGTGATTTAATGAAATTTAGCTTACCGAAATAATCTTTTATGCATTAAATAACTCTATATTATTATCAAATAATTGATAATTTATTTTAAATTTGAATAAAATAATAAGTTTTTTAATTTTAAATATTTTGTAAAAAGTTTGGCAACGCAATAAATTTTATCGCGGTTGCGCATGCGTTGACTGCTCTATTCGTGTTTGTTATGTGTACGTGTGTATTATGTTTACAAGGTAAAAGCCCCAATATATGATCATGTACCAGTATATGATCATATATTGGGGCTTTTACCTTAATGCTATTAAAAATATTAAAGCATTAAAATATTGATTATTTAATTATGTTATGTTTTATAATAAATAACAATAATTTTATAATACTTTTCTTAACCTATTTGATATCCACAGATTCGGTAGAATCTGGCGCCAAGTTCCGTTCAAATCCGTTGTAAACGGAGTGCCAGACTACCGAGTGTGTTTACTGTAAGCAGAACGGTATTTCGAGGTTGCAAAATTTTATTTAATTCGACGGTACTTCTTGTTCCTAAATTTTATATTATAACAGTAATTCATACTTTATTTTACTGATATCAATTAATTATATTCAATTATAACCATTAATTTACTTGAAATTATTAAATTTTATCAGCACAAACTATAGCAGGCTCAAAAATTTCGATCCTGACTTTTTTTCGATGTAAAAAGTGACATGCCACAGACTAAGTAATTCGAGAATGCATGGTAATCCTCCAATAGATGGGAAACTACAGTTAAAAAAATAAATTTCACAGCTTGCATCTACACCCGCCAGGGTGCGCTGCAATTATTTTTACATAAACTGTAGCTTCAAGGGGATAGTTTGCTATAAAAAATGCAGCCAACTTGAGCTTTAAGTTAGTACCAATTGCAAATTTTTATTATAATTACAAAAAATACTGAAATCCGAACAAAAACAGTTTCACTGTAAAAAAATCGCGCCAAGTCCACGTTCATAAGGCTATTAAGAAAAAAAAAATTTTTTTTTCTTTACAAAAAGATATAAAATAGAAAAATTAAAAAATCCAAGTAACCGATATGATTGTAAATGATTTTCGGAAATAAAAAAAAATTTTGTTGTAAATTTAAAAATTAAGAAAAAAATTTTGGGATAAACGTAAACGGTTTCTCTTTCGCTTTTTTATTTTCTCAGTTAGATCTCTCTTCAGTGTCCAACAATGATAAGCCATCACAATGATATCCCACTTTCCTTGATAACGATTTTCCATTACACTAATGTCTTGATGGAATCTTTCGTCTTGTTCTTCACTGTAATCGTCAAGATTTTCAGGAAAGTGTGAAAGGTGAGAATCTAAATAGTGCAATTTTGAATTCATCAAGTAACCCAAAGTATCGTAGTTGTACAACAACTCTTCAACTAAATTCACGTAATTCTCACTTTTTGTATTCCCTAAAAAGTTTTGTGATACTTCTTTGAAGTTTGCCCATGCTGCTCTCTCAATCTCGTTCATTTCATATTCGAAATAATCGTCCTTAAATAAAGTCCGAATTTAGGGTCCATCTAAAATTCCTTCTTTCAATTTTGCATCACTTATAGCTGGAAAGTTTTCCCCCGAATATTTTAAACAGTTGCCATCTTTGTCTAAAGCTTTGACAAACTGCTTCATAAGATCAAGCTTCATGTGAAGTGGCGGTAGTAAGTACTTGGAAGGATCAATTCGAGGTTCTCGGGTAACATTGTGAGAACCAGGATTCAAATTCGTTCTCGTTGGCCATTCTTTTTTAACATAGTGATTTTTTCGATCGCGACTATCTCACAATCATAAAAAGCAGGGATATTTCGTGAACCCTGATTGTTGGCCTAACAGTAGTGTTGCAAGAGGATTGCACCAAGACACAGGTGTAATAAAAACGATATAAAAAAAAAGTAGAATTAACCAAAATTTTTTGAGGATTTAGGTCAAAAAATTCAAAATTTATATTCCACAAATCGGATAACATGTTAAAAATTCTTTATTTTTATTTGAAAATTAATTTTTATCATAACGGACTTGATTTATTTTAATTTTCAGTGGTTTTTTGCCATTTATTTAGATTTTTAGAGATGTCTGAGCCATATAAATTCGAGATTTATATTCGGCGGATCGAAATACATGAGAATCATGATTGATCTAATTTTATAAAATTTTTTTTAAAACAATATCTGGAATTTTTTGTTATTTTTTGCAATTTTTCAAGGTTTTTTGGAATTTACTTAAACTTTTAATGGCTTATGGTCTAAATAAACTTCAGATAAGTATTAAGCGGGTCGAAATACATTAAAATCATGCTTAGTTTAGGTCAAAAAAATTTTCTAAATCATTTTAAATAGCCTAAATTGCCGATTTTCGTCATTTTTTTCAGTTTTTCAAAGTTTTCTCGAAAATTTGACGGTGTACGGGTCAAACTGACCTCAAATTCGGATTCAGCGGGTCGAAATACTTAAAGATATATGGGTCCCGTCAAAAGTACTGACAACTTTTTTTTTGTGTGCCGGTGTTACTTTTATGATCCAGAAGCTAGCAAACGTCTGACCCTTTTTGAATTAATTTTAATAGATAAATTAGTACTAAAAAAATAGTTTTTTTATTGATAGTTTTTTTCAAGCATTAGTAGTTTTTTAAAATTTCTTTAAGTTCAATTTTTATTTTATTTTCTTTGTAATAATTTATTTATTTATTTATTAAAAAAAGTCCTTAAAATTTTCAAATGTCTATTAATTTAGGTTTTATACTTTTTGACGGCGAATTTATAAATGAAATAATATAGAACTTCCGTCATAGTTACGATTTATTCTTTCTAGAAAACTTGACATTCGATTCTCAAAATTATTTGAGACGTAGTTAGAAATCATTAACTAGTTGATAGATTCCAAACATGACAATTCATCGTGGGCTTTTATCTTTAAGTCAAGTTTAAGTTAAAATTTGAACTTTATCAGTGAGCATAAGTTGTCATACTCTTAAACGGTTATAGCAAAGAATTATCTAAAATTACGTAATAATTTTCAGAATTTTCATTTTTCTAATTGTACCTTAAATGAATTTGGGAATCATATGGTATTAAATTTTTGAAAAAGTTTGTTGTAAGCTTTATATCATTTTGGCTATAACATTCTTCAAAAATTATTTAGAAAATAAAAATTTCTATAAATAGAGTTAGTAAGTTGGTGATAGCCAGCCTTGAAATTAGAAACTTTTACCGCGCCAAACGTTTTATCTATTCGACAAGACACGGCGCTCGAAAAAACCGACAATTACACGATTGTGGAGTAAGTATATACTTGTATACACTTGTTGTCATAACTACTGAATCCCTCAAGTACAGTAAAGTCAAACGGGGTCCAACATTTATAACAAAGAGTGTACATTGTACCAGCCCTATACTTTTATTGGGACGACTATAAAATTGTGTGCAACGTGTACGGATGTTTGTCATGAAAACGTTTCAGAAATTTTGTCATTGTAAGGTTATGAATGTGTATCTATTCTTTTTTAATTTTTTACTATTTATTATCTTGTCACTTTACTATAAACATTGATACATAAATTGATTAAACAATGTGACAAAATAGATAAAGTTTTAATTATTTATAACTAGACCGCTATTTATTAAATTATATGTGAGTGCATTTAATATTTATATTTATTTTCTGGTTGTATTGTATTTTTGACGTTAACTAATTTAATTCCTGAAGTAAAAACTAATTAGCGTACTGTGTTAGATTATATAAAATAGAAAAAAAAATAAATAAAACAAATAGTTGGTTATTTTAAATATACTGGTAGGTAATTTTATAGCTGTCACAACGATTTGATAAATCACTTTCATGTGATAATTGTAAAAATTAGAATAAAAAGAAATATAAAGAATATATGTTACAAAAGTCAAAATACATCTGATGAAAAAAAATTCCATGTAGAAATTAGCAAAATTATGCCGTGGTTATTTAAAAATATTTTTTTAGTACTTCCTTGTTTTATAATAATATAAAAATATTATCAGGTGTTTGCTGATTTCAGAATCATGAAAATGTTTATTTTCATATCGTAAATTACATGAAGTAGAACATTTTTCAAATTATCTTATTATTTGTATTAATCTTATTATATGTATTAATCTTATTATTTGTATTAATCTTATTATTTGTATTAATCTTATTATTTGTATTAATTTTAGTGTTAAAAGAATTTTTATGTAAAAAATCCGACTGTTTAGAGCGTATACGTTTCTCGTTGAAGAACGCTTATTATTTGTACTACTTACTTTCTTACTTTCAAATTTTTGTTTTCGGCCCAATTTTCAAATCGTATTTGTGTGTCCGGCAGGTGTGTAACTCTTGAATAATACATGTAAAATTTTTTTAAATACAGACTACTAATCGGATTAATTGAAAAACTTCGTTGATTACAAAATAAAAAAATTGCATTTTTTTAATTTACCTTCAATAATTCATAATTTAGAAATAATTATTTTCAAATCCAGATTAGTTAGGATTTAGATAAGTTAGGAATTCATAATTGCGGTAGTTGACCTCGGTATTCCATAAAATTTTGAAGTTTGTTTGAAAATTAAACCGTTTTCCAAATTTTTGTTTCGTTTTTTAAACTGAATGATAACTTGGGTAAATTTTGGATTTATTTTCTCCTATTGATATATCGAATTATTGCATTATTTTCGTCAATCCAAAGCGAAATATAAATACCAAATCTTTTGCATCTATTCAATAAAAATCTATAATCTAATTTTAATAAATTCATAAAATATATCTTCAATTGAAATATTCTTTAACTTTAATAAAAATAATGAAATTGTGTTTCAGCAACTTCAAAAAAACTTGAAGCATTATGGAAAATTACAAATATTTGATTTAAAATATTTATTCACGCCTGATAAACCAGTTAGTTAGTTAGTTTTAGTTGAAAGACAAGAAACTAAGTGATAAAACAAAAAATTTTTATTAGATTCATAGTTATAAAAACAATAAGCTATAATGTTCCGATCCAAAATTCGTATTCACACATGCCAAGTTATATTATTAACTTCTCTAGTATGGTTTTTGGTCGATGTGATGATACTCATGTTTTATTCAGATTGCATTGGTAAATCTGGATGGGGATGTTCAGATAGTAAAGTAATAAGCACTGAAGAGAATTTAGCTCTCTCGAAAACTTCTGTAATAAATGATATTAAACCAACTAATGATTACAATAATAAAAAATATAAGCAATCAGAATTACAACTATGGCGACCAGCAAAGGTAGTCAGAGAAAATAAAGGAAGTCCTGGAGAGTTAGGAACAGCCGTTCGGATGCCTCCAGGCAATGAAGCAAAACAACAAGAACTATTCAAGTTAAACCAATTCAATCTTGTGGCAACTGATATGATTGCTTTAAATCGGTCATTGAAAGATATTAGATCAGAAGGATGTAAAACGAAAAAATATCCTAAATATCTACCGACTACAAGTATTGTCATTGTTTTTCATAATGAGGCTTGGAGCACATTACTTCGAACAGTCTGGTCTGTTATCAATAGATCACCTAGAGCATTATTAAAGGAGATAATTCTAGTTGATGATGCCAGCGAGCGTGGTAAGTAACATACTTTCAGCACATCCTTAAGATAGTAAAAAGATCCGATCACTGCTCATGTAAAATGAACAAGATAAGATAATAATATAAATTTATGATTTATTTATAATTGTAGAAGTTGTATAAATTATTACTATAAACTTACCAAATTTAATGCACATAGTCAATTCATAATATCTTTTATTGCAGAAAAAGTAGAAAAGCTACATATGTATATATATTTCTTTATTTATTTACTTAGCAAAAACAGTTTGTCATAGAAAAAGTAAAAATAATTTCGATGTCATGATAATTTTATAAAATTCATCACATTCTTTATTAGCTTCTCATAAATATAGTGAAAACATTTTTATTAGGGGGCGTCCATTAATTACGTGAGGTGTTCTAGGGGGGGGGGGAGTGGATCAGGCTAAATCTTACCAAATCTCACTTAGGGGGGAGGGGGGATCTTAACAAATATCACGTAATTTTTTCTCTAGCAGAAAACAGTGTAAAATTGCGTGAAATAGTATTTCTATAATAAAATATGGCCAAATTTGACACAATAGTGTTTGTCGTATTCGTCTGAACCCTGCAGAGCAGCAAAGTACCGCTCGATTGTTTAATTTGATTATTGATCGATAGGATTCACTAATTTTTTAGGTAGATTTATTTAGAAATCTATCGGTGGTAGCCGGTCTCATGTCGTAATTTTAATAAAATTTTGTCATAATATGTTTAATTATCTTCAATTTAAGCTATTGTTCGTCGACTTTTAATACTTTTTTCAATTTATTTCGTAGTTAAGAAAATTCAAAAAAAATCAAGAATAAATTAAATTTTAGTTTTTATCATCAAATGACTTTTATCTGTAAAAAATCCGATTTTTTAGGTAGATGTCTTTAAATATCTATTTGTTATAGTCAATCTCATGTTGTTATTTGCAAAAATATAATAGAAAATAAATTTTAGGACATTACGGCCTTTTAATAACGTGTTTTTTTCAATATTCAAACAAGAAATCTACCTATCCATGTCGGGTGTAGCCGAATGGCGCTTTTTTTTTCTCAATAATCCAACACGTTTACAGCCAAAACATAAATTTTGAAGAATCTCGCGTGAGATTAGGGGAGGGGGGAGGGAGTTGGGGAAAATCTTACGAAATCTTATCAAGGGGGGAGGGGGGGTCAAAAAATTTTTAAAAATGCCTCACGTAATTTATGGACGCCCCTTAAAAGTTAATTGATTTTTAACATTATGCTATGAAAATCAATTATTAAAATTTTTGTTTCTACTTTTTTTTTTACAAAATTCAATTTGAACAAGGATTTGTATAGATATCGACGAAGTAAAACGAAAAGTAAGAATAATAAAATTTTTCAATATTCCTTTTAGTTTTCGAGATATCGATTCTCAAAAATTGAAAAATGTAAATCTCACGTCGTGACGCTGTAAGAACCGTAGAATCTCCAATCTGGAAGCTATTGGTTTCACTCTGGATTTCAAAAATCGAGTTCTCATCAAATTCCACGTCTTGAGGTTTTAGAAAACTGTTCTTCTTACTCCTACCAGGATGTCCCTTCGCGCGCGCGCGTGTATGTGTGTTTGTAAGATCCTTATAACTTTTGAACGGTATGACCGATTGAAACGCGATTTACAGCATTCGAAAGAGTTCTTTTGTCAATAGATTTCATGTGAGTTTGAATTAATGTGACTCAGTAGATTTTAAGTTAAGTAATCTCAAAAAGAAAATTAAAAAAAAAAAGTTTTTTTTTTGACAACAACATTAATTGCCGCAAACCTTTCAAGATCGGTTGATTCCTTCAAAAGAAATCATTGTTGGAAAATTTGGAAAAAAGTGTTTTTTTTTTTTCATCCAATAACTTCGGAATTTCTTCTCAAATTATTTTTAATGGAATAAATGATCTATTAATGGTTAAAAACTGCGTTGAACGTCGCCAGATTCGTCAAAATCGGTTCATTTGTTCGTGAGATATTTAATTTTTAAGAAATAAAAAAAATGCTTTTTTAAATGTAATTTGTTCAATTCTTCATCAGATCAGATTTCTTTCTTAAAATTTTAATAAAGCTCTCTTAACAACGCTAATTACCACCGAGCACATCAAAATCGGGTGATTTCATCGATAGTTATTGCAGTTCAAATATATTCGACAAGGGTCTTACTGAATACAAACTAAACTTTTGAGTTTAAAAGCGAATAACAGTTCTATCTTGAAACTCGAAGAGCTTAAAAAACGTCGTAATAGATGAAATTTTGAACGCTATGCATTTGATTTTAGCATTTTACTTATATTTTGAACTGCCAATATTTATTAAATTAAAGAACAAAATTCCATTTACCTAATGAATCAGCGTACGTCGAATAATTAAATTGATACGAAAAATATTAGATTAAAAAAATTCAAGTGATCAGATAATCTCATAAAAGTTGACATAAATCTGTATTAAAAACTGAGATTTAGGTAAAGTATATACACTAGTAACCATTCACAGTACTTTGACTTTCAAGCCAAAAATTTAAAATTGGCAACAATTTTTGAATAAATCTTTTTTTTGTTTCAATAAATTTTTAATGGCTATGAATCAATAACAAAATCTAATTACATCTATTTTCAAAAAAATAAACTAGAATGTTGTAATCAAAATAAAAATGGGTTGATTTGTTCCAGATATATCGTTGGGAAAGAATATTCACTTTCAAGACATTTATAATAATAATAATAATAATAATAATAAATATTTTATTGAGAATACATTAATATTACACTTTATTTGTCCAGTGATGATCGAAACTTTTTACAGTAGCACATAGCATTCAGAATTGTTTTCAATACATCATACTGTTATAACTGTTACATATTTCAGATCACTTAAAACAGAATCTCGAAAATTATGTTAATACCTTACCTGTTCCTACGTTCGTTTTACGTACAGGAAAACGCTCTGGATTAATTAGAGCCAGATTACTAGGGGCTAAACATGTAAAAGGGCAAGTAATAACTTTTCTTGATGCTCATTGTGAATGTACTGAAGGTTGGCTTGAACCTTTGTTATCAAGAATTGTAGAGAATCGATCAACTGTAGTTTGCCCAATAATAGATGTTATAAGTGATGATACATTTGAATATATCACTGCCAGCGACATGACATGGGGAGGTTTTAATTGGAAACTCAATTTTAGATGGTAACTACTTTTTCTTTCTTTAAATAAGAGAAATTTTTGCATTATAAATTTATTATTTCCGCAAGGATTTTTCTATCGACTTTAATCATTATCAATAACTGGTTATTTTCATCCAATCAGGTACCGTGTTACACAAAGAGAAATGGATAGACGTAATGGAGATCGAACTGCACCGTTACGAACCCCTACCATGGCAGGTGGTCTATTTTCCATTGATAAAGACTATTTCTACGAAATAGGAGCATACGATGAAGGAATGGATATTTGGGGAGGTGAAAATCTCGAAATGAGTTTCAGAGTAAGTTATAAGTTTTATCAAAGTTTCTATTATTATTGTAAATAGTTTAATATAATAATCATTATAAATGTTGATTATTATCGTTTATTCCAAGTAGTACTCGGAATAAACGATAATAATTTGTAATGATACTTGTAAACGTGCTTTGACGAAAAATTAATTATGAAAGATTCTTTATTTGCAGCATCTAGAATAATATTTAATGAGCCTTGGATATTTTACTTTAGTTTTTTTCCAAGATTTTTTGCAAAATTTTCAGTTGATTTTAGGTATGGCAATGTGGTGGTACTTTAGAAATCAGCCCATGTTCACACGTAGGTCATGTTTTCCGTGACAAGAGTCCATATTCATTCCCAGGTGGCCTCCGCAAGATCATACTTCGCAATACTGGTAGGGTAGCTGAGGTCTGGTTGGATGAGTGGAAAGAATTTTACTATTTGATGAACCCAGGTTAGCTTATCATGATCGAACAATAGGAATAATTGAAAATTATAATTATAATATTAACATTAAAATTTTAATAATTTTTCTAAATACTAAAAAGTAATTTTAATTATGTTGCTTCTAACAGACAAATTATGCATAAGTTGCATGAATTTCATAATAAGTGAAATGATGATTACTACTTATTTAGAGATAGTCGCTCAAGCAATAATAATCATTAGACGGGTATCTGAAATTTAAAACCTATTTAAGTATAATTTGAGCGAGTATTTCTTACATGAGTAAAGAATACTAAACAGGATGTATAACATAAAATATATTTTTTAATTTTTCAGGAAACAAACGCTTTTTCCATTTCTTGTATGCTTTCTTTTTTCAATACAGTGTATTACATATATTTAAAAGTCAGGCTTATAATTAATTAACTTGCTACTTTTTTGACATCGTCTTAACCACTCATCCATCCAACCGACTAACACCTATATGTGGCCTCAATAACAAATTTATTCATTAAAAATTAGTATTTATTTAGGTATAACAATGCGAATCCGGAAAATGCTAGTTACCTAGCTACCAAATCGTCATCTTTATCATATCTTTATAATCTTTATAATTATTATTTTAAGAAATTTCTTTATTGTGTAAACTTTAAGTGCCTAACACACTAACTAAATTGAGTTGGTTAGATATGGATGTGTGGGGGGACATTGGAAATCGCAACATGTTCGCATGTTGGACACGTGTTCCGTAAGTCAACGCCATATACATTCCCTGGTGGTACAAGCAAAATAGTGAACCACAACAATGCGCGGCTTGCTGAGGTCTGGTTGGACCAATGGAAATACTTCTATTACAACATTAATCCAGGTAGACTTTAGTTGCAAAACAGCCTGACAAGGATTTTCAAAAGAAATTATTAATTCACTTCTCAAATATCACACCTGTATTCTTAACATATCTATACAGCATGTGCCTCATTTAAAGTAGTTCGCATACTCTTTAATTAATTTTCTAATTTGGGAGGACGTATATTTTGAGCTTAAGTATGGTTTATCAGATACCCGTTCAATTTATTAATGAAATTTCTTTTTTTTTAAATATGTATTAAACAGAAAATTTAATATAATAACAATCAATAGCTATGGTTGATATAGGTTTAAAAGTAAAAATTCTGACAGACTAGAAGTGACGTAAAACCTGTCAAAATCATTACCTTTGAACTCAAAATATCGAATAATAATTTTTTAATATCATCAGTAAAGGTTGGATTGGTAGAAACAGAATATTGAAATTTTCTATTATGTCTGTTAAGTTAGTAAAGCGAGATTATTATCACTAACATGATCAAATAGATAAGATCGCTAATACTTTGACTAATAATTTAGTACCAAAAAATAAAATTTTACGCTTCAAAATATGAGCCAGTTATTAGCCAAAATAAGAGCGATTCTACTTATTTGGTCATACTAACCTAACAAGCGTTTTATTATCAACAATTTAACCCTTAGATGGCACCTAAAGATCCACATGGTCTCGGCACTTTTATAAAAAAAAAGTTAATTTCTCACTTTACTTGTAGTCTTTTAATTTTTTAACTACTTTAAATATTAAAATAATTATTTGCTACCTGTTCTATAGTATAAAAGTCACCGAAGAATGCTCAAACTAAATTTTTAAGCACAATATTAAGTAGTTTTGTTGTAATAAATAATTTTTACTTAGGATTATAGTGACCCCAAGGTGCCAGCAATGTTATACCAACTAAGGGTTGACAGTATAAAAATACGGGTAACTCACATAATAAGAGATATATAACAATAACAGTTCAACAATTAAAAGCTTTTCACAACGTTTATGTACAAATATCAATTCGCAAGTTGATTTTTTTTTGAAATTTTTACTTCTTCTAGAAAGCAATTAAATTCAAGTAATAGAAATTCTGATACTCTAGTATTTTTAATTAAATACACATGTGAAAACGAATTCATAGATATAGAGAAATTAATCACTTCAAATTGTGTGAAAAAAAATTGATTAAACTATAGGTAGCCAAGAATTATCTACTTATATACTTACATATAAGAATTATTTAAGAACATGTAGGACAGAGAATATTCAAATTTTGGACAAAATACTGAGACGCTTTTTGACCTAGTAATTTTTGAACAAAAAATCATTAAACTTGGCAGGAGTATGTTAATAATAGTCCTTCGTAAATTGATTCTTCTATTTTTAAATTTAATCATTGAAAAAAAATAACAAAATGATAAATAAATAGGTAGAGTTCGCGCGTAAAACTGCCTTATCTCCGGGCCCATCATATATTCAAGTAAATAAACTTTACTATAAAGAAATTACTCATAAACTTACAACCAATATAATCTTTGAGATTGATTTAATTTTTTGGTTAATCTTTACTTTAGTTTAGATTACTTATAAGACAGAATTATTAAAATGCAACTAGGTTTGAATAGAAAACTAATTATCAACAAAAAATTTCATTTACTACAGTAAATAAACTATAGTTTAATTTTTTTGAACAGTGTTGGGAGTATTGACAGTCAGCCTGATAATCTTCAGTGCATTTTATGTGTTTCAAATAAACAATCCGATATATTCAATTGGCATTTGTTATCACTAGTCCAAACTGAATTACCGACAACAGACTTTATTACATGCTCTTAATTATATACTTTATACTTGACACGAATTAAATATTGCTCAAAAATCCATCTTTCGTGGCTGATATTATAAAAAATTATTTTTTCTTAGTTAGTGTACTGCTATTTTATGTTAATTTGAAGTACATGTTTTTTTGAATAAGCACATATATAAACATGCACATTTCATTTGTATTCTATTAGCATTTGTATGATTATCATATCAATGTATTTTCATTGAGTGTTTTATTTAGGATATAATTATATTCATATGGCTTTTTGCACTATGAGTTCGTAAAAATCAACTTTGCCATCATTATTTATAAAATTTTCTAGCTCGGAACATTGATTCTTTTTACTAGAGTCAAAATATCAGAATGAATATATTTATTAATATCCAAAGTTTGAAAGAATGAATATAAAATATTGAAGAAGTAGAGCTTGAGGTAAATTTTGTAAGTTGAAAAAATAATTTCTTAAAGTAATTAGTCAACTTTCATTTTGTATCAAAACATTGACAAAATCATGATCTGAGGTTTTCTATTTGAAAATTTTGTAGTATCCTTAAAGTTTTAAATCATAAGTATTTCTAAAAGAATTAACCAATTATGATCATTTTTGAATGTATCCAAGATAATCGAACAATTGGTCCGATGATGATGACCATACCCAATGGAAAATTTTCCAGTAGAAAAAATGGTTCCTTGGTTAAATTTTTTATAAAAATGTCCAATGAAATAATGTTAAACGATAAGAAAATTTTTTTTCTCCACTTTAATTATTTAGTCTCTTAACTTTTTCCATTTTCTGTTCACTTCGTTCATGAACCTTACGTTATTTGTATTCCTTTTTCTTTAACGTCTTTACCTCAGTTTAAATATTTCTATGCCTCTACAAATTATCTGGATTCCTTTCGTTTTTTTTTGTTGGCTAATTCGGATTTTTAAAATGATTCGACTTTGATAAAAAAAAAAAAATGTCCTGAGCCCAAAAAAATAATTATGGCAAACTTAATTCTTTCGATCTCGAAAATCTATAACGTATTGCTAAAGGCTATTTTGCATTTAGTGTGTTTACAATTTCTACCGATTGGCATAAAAGATTTACTATAGAAAAAATATTAATAGAAAAATCTATAGGATAAGCTAACGATTACATTATTTTTACTTTTTTTAAAATTACAGTTGAGGCGTTATTGAAAAATATTGTCCAGTCCAAATGTACTCGTTGATTTTTACTTGATTACATGGAGCAAATTGTATTAATTCATATTTTTTTCTTATTACAATGACTAAAAGTTTGATATTTTAGGTGCAACGAGTGTCCCGGTTGGTGATGTATCTGAACGTGTACAATTACGTGAAAAACTAAAGTGTAAAAGCTTCAGATGGTACTTGGAGAATGTTTATCCCGAATCTCCTATGCCTTTGGATTATCATTATTTAGGTGACATAACGAATCTAGAAATGCGGAACTGTTTAGATACTATGGACAGAAAAACTGGAGAGAATGTTGGTTTAAGTTATTGTCATGGTCTTGGTGGTAATCAGGTTAGTATTCAAAACTTATGACATAACATATTTATCATAAATTGATTTCTTTTTAAAGATTTATCTTCTACTGATAAGCCATTCTGCGCGAAATCAGCCAATATTTTAAGAAACATCTTTTGATTTTTTCAAAATTTCATGTTTTTGTGATTGATAAATAACACATTCTAAATATTTTTTAAGTGCAAAAAATGCATCAATCTTTAGTATTTGTAATAATTTGTGTTTGAAATATTATTCCACGTAAACTATTTCATTGACCATGTTAAAAAATAACAAAATCCTCAAGCTTTTTCTATATTTTTTACAAAAAGTATCGACACCGAACTTATGCTTTTAGATATTTTTTCAACTTATTATAAACGAAAAAGGAACTAAATTAAAAAAAAAATTGAAGGAATCGATGATATTTAAATAAATGACATTATTTTTAGGTATTTGCCTACACTAAGCGACAACAAATAATGTCAGATGATATGTGCCTCGATGCAGCAAGCCCTCAAGGCCCTGTTAAAATAGTTCGTTGTCACGGGATGGGAGGAAATCAAGCGTGGTCTTACAATGAAGAGGTAACCTGATGGACTTAAACTTATTGAACCTATGTATCATAATATCTAAAAAATTAAATTTTATTTTAGGATAAAATGATAAGACACACTAATACAAGACATTGTTTATCCGCGTCTCAAAGTGGAGATCTAACAACACCAATTTTAATTCCATGTGACCCTCACAACCTCAGTCAAAAGTGGATAATGGCTAGTAAATTTAAATGGCAAGCTAGCTAATATCAGGTAGCTTACATAGGCAAAAATTTTGCACAACGCTTGTTAATGTATTTATTATATTCTAATCTGACGATTGACTCAAAAAAAGCTTTTAAAACCAGAATAAAAAATCTAAAATGATTTTAGATATTTTTTAAGTAGCCCGAGTTTTTAAAATATTGTTAATATTTTATTAAGTTGATAGGCTTTATCAGAATATAAATACGGAAAAATATGGAAAAAAAAAAAAAAAAAAATACTACAGTATAAAACAATTACTGCCATTTTATGGTAAACAAATATTATCAAATCTATAGTAATTATAACTATAGTGATCGTTAATAAAAATTCCAATGATCTAATATGATGGCATTTATGCTAAAGTTATTAAACCATAATGATGAAGCATATCAAACTTCTGTTAAAAATAAATATTTGTTACTGCACATAAAATAAATTAAGAAAAAAAAGGTTTTACTATCGATGAATCACAGGGAATGAGTGCAATTTTTAATCATAAACATTTATTTATGAAAACGTCTCAATTATAATCGATTGAATGTTTTTAAATGCAATGACAAGTTAATTAATTTTATTTATCAGATTATACCAGGTTATATCAGGTTATACCAATTAATCTATTAGAATATAAGAAAACGGATCAAATTATTTATATTATTAAAAAGATTCGCACTTGAAAAAAAAATTAGTAAATGAAAATAAGGTTGCATTGCTGCAATTTTGACTCAAAAAAAAGAAGACTGTATCTATACTCTAAATCCGTTTTATGTGACCATTTATTACTTGAAACTAAAATATTTAATGTGAAAAGTTAACGTGTCAACCAATCACGCGATTAAAGACTATGATCACACCATTTTAAATTGTATAACTATAATTTTAAATATTTTCCGTTTTTTTGATTCTACCATTCCTAAAAGTATTGGGACAAGTAATACAGGGTCTAATACTTTTGAAAGCAAAGGACTCGAGAAATACCGAAAAATATTAAACTTTTTGGAGTAGCGAATTTATCATCATTCAGTCACAGCCGTTAATCGCATGATGGGTACAGAATTCATAAGAAATGTCTTTATTTTTCTAAATTTTCGTTTTCAGCATTTTTATTAAATAAAAATTTATATTAATCGTAATAAACTTTTTTATCATTTTTCTTTGTAGAAATTACATATTATATACAATTATATTATTTTTTAACATTTTGATATTCACAAATTTTTTTTACTGTGTGAATATAAATACTTTTGACAACACACGTTGATTGTTATAATTATAATTATCATATATTGTATTTATTCATTATTTTTTACATTTCTAAGAATGTATTGATTTTTAATTACTGTCGCTATACCTCATTGTTATGATCTAATTATTTAAATTTCACTTCTTTGTATTATAATACTTTGATTTACAATTAATGTATGAAAATTAATTAATGCTCGTTGAAAAAATTATACACTCGAATATAATAGTTATATTAACGGTCATACCGTAGTAAATAAAAATGTAGCCTCTTCTGGTGTATTATTAAAAATACAAAAAATTTGGGTCCATAAAGTTACGGACATACTCCGACGACAGTAATTAAACATCAGAAAAATGCTTATGTATTCAAGAACTTATAAAAATCTATGAATCTTATAACGATAAACTGCGTTATTAACTATAACTTCAATTTAATTAATGGTTTATTTCAATAATACAATATTTATTTGTTGATTTAAGATCAATAATAAAATCGAATGCTCCTAAAATGCAGCTCATAATGTCAGAATTATCGTTTAATATGGCACACACTTACAAGTGTTGATTCTAATTATAAATATTTTCGCTAATTTTATTCTACTTATCAATAACGCAAATATGTTATTTAAAAAAAGGTATATCATTATAAATTATTAATGAAATCTTTTTCATTTAATTATAATTATACACGAATTATTATTACTCATTTTTATTATTAATCAGTTCTTCCAGTATTTTTAGATATTTTACATGATTAAAAATTACTGATTCAAATGTATGAATATTTGTTGATTTCGTTAAGGTATAATTTTTCATTTAACGGAATAAAACTTTTCAATATTATTATTTTTATTTAATTTAAAATAACTATAAATTTCGTTATTTTAAGAAAAACATGTATAAAATATCAAATATTCCTATAGCTTGTAGAAGAAATTTTATAGAGAAAAAATAAATTGATGTTTGTTACAATCCAAAGAGTTTATTTTCTTCAAATCTTTATGAATTTTTTTAGCGTTAAATTATATTGACATGTTATATAGGTATATATTTATTAGGGGTGTGCGAATATTCGAATTGACGAATTATTCGTGACCGAATCGAATCGAATAATTCGAGTCGAATATTCGAACTATTCGAATTATTCGAATAGTTCGAGTTATTCAAATATTTCGAATTCTTGCAAGTTGTGTTGTACTGTCATTTTGCAACCTATATTTTCCTTCTATATATAAAAAAATTGAATAATTTTCGAAATAAAAATTTAGTTTCATTTTCTTGCAACCTGCCAACTTGTATAGAAGTTGTCTTTTATTTATCAGTCAGAAGAAGTTTTTGATAATTCAAGGTTTGAAAGAAATTTTTATATTGTTATTAAGAAAGATTTAAAAAATTTAGGTCTATGAAAAATCACAAAAAAACTGCAATAATCATTTCGATAATCCAAATTATTTTATCCTTCTCTACATTCCAAAGAAAAAAATTTCTCATAATTTTTCCAAATTTTTTTACTGAACCAAAAAAAAGGTATGAAGTTTCGAAAATAATATTACTTTTATTTATCAATTTCTATACCTAAAATATCTTACAAATGTTATTTCAAATGAGCTGAAATTAATTTTTAAGAGTACACTTGTTATTTTTTTGCTCCTAATAAAACACAAAAAAACTGTATCAACCGTTTATACTCTTCTTCGTTTTTTTTAAGTTATTTTTTTCTACAAATATGAAATTTTTTGATAGTTACAACTTTTAATTTATGAAAACGCTGCTTTTAGCGATTACTCAAGAAAAAAAGTAATGCTAAAAGCAACAACTTTGAAAAAATGTTAAAAAAAAATTTCAATTTTGAAAAAAAAATTATGACTAAGAAAAAAAATCAGTGAAATCAATAACTTCCCAATTTTTAAAAATTTCCAATTGTCTCTGTGAGAAATTGAAAATATTATGATTTTAAAAATTCGTCACTTTGGTTGGATAAAAAAATTTCCAAAAAGAAAATTATTTTTTAACTTCTAATCTCCGAATTCCTTGTCAAATAATTACGATGAAGTTAATTGAAGAGTTTCAACAATAATTTGAAAATTTCAGTAGAGAGTTAAAAGTATTGAAGATATAGAAAACACTTTTTTACTTGGAAGTATTTCAATATTCAACAAAATAAGATTTCAACTTATAAATATTACTGTACAACTTATCGTTAAGTTAATATTATAAAATGATTAACTTAATTAATATGAACTCTGACTAAAACTCTAAAATTTCCCCACTAAAAATTTTCGTATACGCGGAAAAAATTTTGGGTTCATTTTTGCTCAGAAAATTGATGACATCGTATATCTAAATTATTTACTTGAAGATATTTTCACTTAATATATACTTAATAAGCGAAACTTAAATAATTCTACCTTGCAAATTGACAGTAAAGACATAATTTTAAAAAATTCGAATCATTCGAACTATTCGAATATTCGATTCGAACACTATTCGCACACCCCTAATATATATATATATATAAGTTGTACTCAACTGACAACTGGCTTAACCTAAAATTTCTCGTAACGTGTAGGGATGGGCGATGTTAGCAAAAAAAATCGACATCGGACTATCGATTTTCGAAATTTTTCACCATCGAACCATCGATGTTTTGACAAAAACATCGAAACATCGATTGTAGACATCGATGTTGAAAATGCGCGCAAAAATTCGAAAAAATTATACTTATAACCAAATTTGGCGTAAAAAGAAAAATTTTTAATTATTTTAATTATTATTGCCCGTACACCCTCAAAATTTTGACTAAAATCCAAAAAATCCTAAATAAGGCAAAAAATTGCGAAAAACTGCAGCCACAGCGATGAATAAAATTTTGTGGACCCAGATCAAGCATGATTTTTATATATTTCAATTCACTGAATCTGAATTTGAACGTTAATTAGCCCGTTGAGCCGTCAAAATTTGAAAAAATAGCAAAAAACTAAAAAAAATGACAATAAATCATGAAAAATCGAAATTATCAGAATAAAAAAATTTTTTGGATTCAGATTGAGTATGATTAAAATTCAAAAAAATCTCAAAAACCAAAAAAATCGGGAAAATTAAAGTTATAAATAAGAGAAAAAAATCTATTAAACACTGTGTAGGTCATTTAAAGCTTAAAAAAATTCGATACAATCGAACGACAGTCTGAAATTCGAAAATATGGTTATTTCGTTATTTTTGAATTCTAAGATCATATTCCAGCTATGAAAATGCACTTGCAAGTCATTAATAATTGTGTTTAATAGATTTTTTTCCCATATTTATAACTGTAATTTTTACGATTTTTTTTTGGTATTTTCAGATTTTTTTTTAATTTTTAGCGCGCGCTAAAAAATTTCTAGTAGAAATTTATTTCGATGTCGATGGTTCATTATTCTACATCGACCATCGATGTTTCGATTTAAAAAAAAATCGAACAAACCCTGATAGCCATGCAGAATACAAGTTGGCTTTAGACTGGACTCCAAGTTGTGAAAAATCTACGACTCGAATCTAACGACAGTTTCATTAAACATCTTGTAGTGCAGGAGTTTGAGTGAACCTGCACTGAACTTTGAGACAATGTCTGTTAATGCGGCAGAGTACAAAAATTTATTTTTCATATTTATTTTGCGTATAAATATAACTTTGGTGCTATATTTGCCGTAGGTGAAAAACTTCTTCGAATAAATGTTTTTTAACGATAGGAAAAAACATCAGGTTAAAAAATTATCTTTTTCAAATTTATCCTTTTCAATTAAAATATAAAAATTTTTATTTAATTTCATTGAGTTACTTATTTATGAGTTATAAGTAATTAATACTTCATCAAATGACTAAGAAAATCGTAGGTTCTTAATTTTATGCATTATCTTTCTTAAAAAATCATATCGAAATAATTGCCTCAAAATTTGTTGTGTTGTAGATTGAACTTTCTGAGTTAAAAACTTGATTGCTAAATATGTCTTCATATTTGTTAGTATTTTAAATGAAAATTGAAGTTTAAAATTTATACAACTTCAGCTAAAAAATTTGTTAAAAATGTTACAGTCTAACATGACATTATTTTTACGCAAATCTCACTACAACTTTTAGCTAACCTTCTGCAAATAAAAACTTGTCAACAGCTTTAGTTCAGATGTCGGCGTAGGTTTATTTGAATTTCCTAACCAACTTCACTACAGATTCAATACAGGATTCTGCAGTGGTGACTTTAAGTGAACTTTTGAAACGACTTGGCTAAAATCCCGCCAGTGCAGGTTATTTTACTCAAAGCGTGGCTATCAGGGTGCATTCTCGAATTATTTAGTCTGTGGCATGTCACTTTTACATAGAAAAAAGTCAGGATCGAAATTTTGAGCTTGCTATAGTTTGTGCTGATAAAATTTAATAATTTCAAGTAGATTAATTATTATAATTGAATATAATTAATTAATATCAGTAAAATAAAGCATGAATTACTGTTATATTATAAAATTTAGGAACAAGAAGTACCGTAGAATTGAATAAAATTTTGCAACCTCAAAATACCGTTCTGCTTACAGTAAACATAGTCGGTAGTCTGGCGCTCCGTTTACAACGGATTTGAAAGGAACTTGGCGCCAGATTCTACCGAATCTGTGGATTCGATAGATATGTAAGAAATTATCAGCAAATATTATATTCATTAACGCAATTTTGGCAATATTAAAAATTCATAACTTGAATACAAGCTTGATTCCCTAGCCCAAATTTTCAGGGCTTTTAGGAACATAATAAAGCAACTTTCCTAAAAGTTTGAAGGAAATCGAAGTTCAGGGAAAAAGTTCTAGCCATCTGAAAACTGCAATTTTTAAAATTTGATTGGTTTTTAGATGGCTATAACATTAAGCATAATAGAAGCAATCAAGTGAAAATTGTATAGATTCTACTAAAGTATACCCCAATAGAAAACTACTGGCTGCTAGAGGCTGTCAGCTAAGCCCTATATGAGTTAAGACCAAATACTTATTTTTTTCTTAAAAGTAGAGAGTCTACTGAGAAAAATGCTGCTGAGCAAAAGTCTTCAAGTTATATAGACGCTAAGGATACAAAATATTCGAAAAATCAATGAAAAATCGACTTTAAAATTTAAAAGAAGAATTCAAAAATTCTCCAGCGGCCGGATTTGATTATATCGGGTTCAGAATTTTTAGGATCGTCTTCTTTTTAAGATGTACTTTTGAGGAAAAAATCGCGGCATCAAAATCGCTGATCTGAGTGCGCACACTTTCAAAAGCCGAAGGAGCTAAATGGATCTGCCCATATATATATTTTTGCAATTAATTTATAAAAAGATAAAGTTGTTATTTGGAAAAAAATTTATCAGAACAAATACTTTAAAATTAATTAATTTTATTTTGATGAATAAAATAAGTATATACTCTGGTTGTATTCAAAATTAACCGCGCTCTTTCAATAAATACTCTCAAGGTTTTCACATGTAGCGCCTCTTATAGGTGCAGTGAGGTTAACGGCATGACCAAGCTTTTAGATGTGGTCCATGAGGTGGGAGGCAACTGCAGGGGTTTCAAAGGGACAGCAATTTTTCTAGCAAAGGTGCCAGTTCAGGACATTTCTTAGCCATTAGGCCTATGAGGGGGAAAATAACAATAAATACGATTCTGAAAGATGACTAAAGCCCACTGACTGTAATGTTTCATGTTGGCGATAAACAACATGCTGATAGCTATAATAATAATTTCAGAGCATTGATCCATTATTATATGGGTTCAATGGTTTAAGGTTTGTTAAAGATACATATTTAAGCAGGAGATCTTCAGGGGGTCTAGGCAGTGGTTGAGAAGGAAAG
>NC_058167.1:5982687-6218740 GCF_020080835.1 Cotesia glomerata | reverse complement strand
TTCACAGCGCTCCATGCTTATTTCACGCATATACCACATTCTTACATACATACAATATACACATTCTAACATACATACATACTTACAATAAGTAAGCTATTTTTTGTCTACACTAGAAATTACTAGGAAATTATTTATATGGCAAAACAACGTTTGCCGGGTCAGCTAGTATATATATAATATAACCAGCCTTGTCATCAGGATATTTCAAAAAGTTTTCAACTGATCTTGATGAAACTTGGTACACATATTCTTTGGGTAATTACCGAGGTCGAGATCGAAGATGAGCAAAATCGGTCAATTAGTTTAGAAATGGCGGCCATTTAAAATTTTGTAAATTTCAAGTTTTGTAACTTTAGCCATGAATAATTTTTACTGACAGAAAAGAGCTCATTTCTGGAAATTTTATGGTGAAGCTGATTATATTACCTTCAATTTGATCTATAACACTTATACTTTATGAAGATTTTTATTAATTTTATGGGCGATTCAAAAATTTTTAAATAATGAAAACTTTTTTTCAAATGTCGTTTTTTTAGAATGACTTTTAAACAGCTTTACCGACCGATTTCAAATACTAATCAGCTCTTAACATAAAAAAACTACGTCGATCGCCGCCGGACCGGTCAAAATCGCTTGATTCGTTTGTGAGATATCATTGACGAAAAGAATCGAAAAAAGCGTTTTTTTTTAAACAAATTCCGAAATATTTTATCTGATCAATTCACGGTTTGAAATTCATCATAGAATTCAAAAAAACTGCATCGACTGTTGTCAACTATAGTTATACGTGCTAATCGGTTAACTCGTGCAAAAGTTATTGCGGATTGAAAATTTGAAAATTACATAAACATTTTTTATCCAACAAATTAAGGAAGTACGAGCGCCAAGACAACTTTTGATAAAAGGCTTGATTTTTTTTTAATATGAAGTTTAAATATGTCTTAACAAATTCTGAAAATTTGAAGGAGATTGCCCGATTATTTAAATAAATAATTAACTTTAAAGTTGAGCAATTTAACATTGGTCTTATGGGGTAACCTCCAAACATTGATACATTTCTGTATTTTTCTCGTAAAACTGTCGGTGAATATTTTTAAAAAACTTATGGATGAAAGTAAATATATTAGTGATAAATTTAATTCAAAAAAATTAACACTTGCCCGACTAATTAAAGTGAATTAATTAAAAGAAAAATAAATCCCGCCATTAGCCAATGTTAAATGTATATCTATAGATTGAGAAAAATCATATGGTTACTGCTTTCCCCTTACCGCGCTAGAGTGGATACCTATCCCCACCCCGCCTAGCGCTCGTACTTCCTTAAATAACATGAATAAAGAAAATCTCATATCACATGAAATCTACCTTCCATTTCGGGTGAGGCCGAATGGCATTTTTAACTTCCCGCTAAGAAAATTGAAAATTTTCAAAAATCGGGAAGTTATTGGTTTTACCCCGTTTTTCGAAAATCGAGTTCTCATCAGATCTTGACGTTTTGAGGTCCTAGGAAGCTTCCCTGAATGTTTTCGCGATAATGTCTGTATGTGTGTGTGTGTGTGTGTGTGTGTGTGTGTGTGTGTGTGTGTGTGTGTGAAACTTGAAGATTCTTTATGGGGCTTCAAAAAATACATCGAATGCGGCCAACCACGTGAAAATCGGTTCATTAATTCAAAAGTTATTGCCGTTCGAAAATTCAAAAAATTGTGTTTTATTAAACTGCTATTAGAGTTTTGAGCTCGAAAAGCTTCAAATGACACAAAAATTATATTTTTGAGCTCGAAGAGCTCAAAAATGTAATGTGTAACTTTGAGCGCTTAAGTACAAAATGAGCGGGAAGTTGCAGGGATGGCCTTTAGAGTCAACCGTCATCCTAATTTTTTTTTTTATTTAGTCCCATAATCGATAAAAATACATCACGAGATGAACTAAAAATCAAGCACAATATGGAAAAATTATTAACTTCCCGCTAAGAAAATCGAAGATTTTCAAAAATCAGGAAGTTATTGTTTTCACCCCGTTTTGCAAAAATCGAGTTTTCATCAGATCTCGACGTTTGAAGGCCACAGGAAGCTTCCCTGACTATCTCCGCGAGGTTGTCACGGTGTCTGTATGTATGTGTGTGTGTGTGTGTGTGTGTGTGTGTGTGTGTGTGTGTGTGTGTGTGTGTGTGTGTGTGTGTGTGTGAAAGTATGTGAACCGCTTATAACTTTTGAACGGCTCGACCGATTTCATCGCGGTTGGTGCCATTCGAAAGGGCTTGACCGAACTTAGATTTTGAAAACTATTTGGACCGATTCAGATCAATAGATTTTGAGAAATCTTCAAAAATCTAAAAAAAAAATTTTTTTCAAATGTAGTTTTTTTGGAATAACTTTTAAACGGCTTAAAGGTTTAATTCCAAAAACTAATCAGCTCTTAACCTGAAAAAACCACGTCGATCGCCACCAGTCCGGTCAAAATCGGTTGATTCGTTCGAGAGATATCATGAACGAAAGAAAACCGAAAAAAGTGTTTTTTCAGAATAACTCCAAAATTCCTAGCGCGATCAATTCAAAATTTAAGATTCTTTGTGAGGCTTGAAAAACTGCGTCGAATGCTTCTAACCGCGTAAAAATCGGTTTATTCATTCAAAAATTATTGCGGTTTAAAAATTCAAAAAATAGTGTCTTATCAAATCTCTATCAGACTTTTGAGCTCGAAGAGCTTTAAAGCATAGGAAAGCAATCTCTTTGAGCTCGGAGAGCTCAAAATAACCCATAAATTGTATTTTTGAGCTCGAAGAGCTCAAAAACGTCATTGGTGCAATTTTAAGCGCCTAAGTATGGAATTAGCGGGAAGTTACAGGGATGGCCTTCAAGGTCAACCGTTTTCCTAATTTTTTTTTTTAATTTAATAATTTTATTTAATCAACTTTCAAGAGTGGGTTCGAATCTTAAGCTGGTCTTAGAAACCAGCTTGGTTGAGATTTGACCCTTGCCGCTTAAGTTGAAATTTTTACAAACCAAAAAAACCCCACCGTAACACTCCCAACAGTTAAAGTCATGTTATTTAATTTGTTGAATAAAAAATGTTTATGTAATTTTTAAATTTTCAATCCGCAATAACTTTTGCATGAGTTAACCGATTAGCACGTATAACTATAGTTGACAACAGTCGATGCAGTTTTTTTGAATTCTATGATGAATTTCAAACCGTGAATTGATCAGATAAAATATTTCGGAATTCGTTTCAAAAAAACGCTTTTTTCGATTTTTTTCGTCAACGATATCTCACAAACAAATCAAGCGATTTTGACCGGTCCGGCGGCGATCGACATAGTTTTTTTATGTTAAGAGCTGATTAGTTTTTGAAATCGGTCGGTAAAGCTGTTTAAAAGTCATTCTAAAAAAATGACATTTGAAAAAAAGTTTTCATTATTTAAAAATTTTTGAATGGCCCATAAAATTAATAAAAATCTTCATAAAGTATAAGTGTTATAGATCAAATTGAAGGTAATATAATCAGCTTCACCATTAAATTTCCAGAAATGAGCTCTTTTCTGTCAAAAGTTATTCATGGTTAAAGTTACAAAACTTGAAATTTACAAAATTTTAAATGGCCACCATTTCTAAACTAATTGACCGATTTTGCTCATCTTCGAACTCGACCTCGGTAATTACCCAAAGAATATGTGTACCAAGTTTCATCAAGATCAGTTGAAAACTTTTTGAAATATCCTGATGACAAGGCTGGTTTTATTATATATATATATTCTATCTGAATGATGTCAAGGGAATAATTAGAGAAGCCTTTTCATAGTGAGTTTTTTGTCTCTACCGAATCCGTTTATAAGGCTTCTAAATCGATTAAGGAAGTCTTTTCGCTCCAGTTGAGTCACAACAACTGTAGTAGTCAATATTCGATAAAAGTTAATCAGTCAAAAGTTAATCACGGTTAAAGTTACAAAACTTGAAATTTACAAAATTTTGAAAATTTTAAATGGCCGCCATTTCTAAACTAATTAAC
This sequence comes from Cotesia glomerata, assembly GCF_020080835.1. Taxonomy (NCBI): domain Eukaryota; kingdom Metazoa; phylum Arthropoda; class Insecta; order Hymenoptera; family Braconidae; genus Cotesia; species Cotesia glomerata. The sequence continues at coordinate 6,214,732 of NC_058167.1, read as the reverse complement.
CGATTTTGCTCATCTTCGAATTCGACCTCGGTAATTACCAAAAGAATATGTGTACCACGTTTCATCAAGATCGGTTGAAAACTTTTCGAGATATCCTGATGACAAGGCTGGTTATATTACATATATAAATTTTTTAACCAATGGTGTTTTTGGAACTTATTTGACTAATTCTGACATATGATAGCAAAATCAGGTGAAAATTCCACCATGAGGACTAATGCAATACTTAGATTTCTAACAAAATCTACCTAAAAAATGTATGGAATTTTAATTTGAATAGTAAAAGGTCGCTCGAAAAAATCTAAACTAATGCACTAATAAATTGAAAAAAATTATGAGCAACCTTTCAAAATTTAAATTTTGAACTGAAATTTTCAGAAACTTATTTTTTTTTAGTCTATAAAATTATACCGTAACGAGAAAAAAAAATTAAAACAAAAAAAAAGTTCGATTTTTAAAATTTTTAAAAATTTGGAGTGACCTCTTAAATTTTTTTTTTTTATCTGTCTTTTGGAGAGGACTTTTAAAACATCAAAAACTGACATTTTTTCACTCGAGACTTAAAAAAAAAATAGTTGGTTTTTTTGGGCCACCTTAATATATATATATATATATATATATATGTATATACTAGCTGTGAATACCCGCTTAGCTGGGTCATTTTTAATAGTACAGTTATTTGTTAATATAAATTAACAATTTTTGTAAAAAAATCGACTGAAGTATGAGCTCGACATTTTGCCTTATACAGTCGCAAAATTTATCTCCACTAATTAACAAATTTTTTGTATTATTCTAAAAATTTCAACTTTTTAAATTTTATAAAAGTTTTTAGAACAATCCATCAGAACATTATCGACCGTTTAGAATGTTGACATCCATTTTGAAGCTTTTTAGATCATTCGGGGTTATTCTAGATCATTCTAGAATTTTCTAAATCACTCTCATTTAATCAGAATTTAAACGTATATTTTACAACTTCCTAGATCATTCTAGAAATTTCTGGATCCTTTCAGAATTTTCTAGAACATTCTCATTCGACCAGAATCTAAACGCAGATTTTAGAACTTTTTAGATCATTCTAGAAATTTCTAGATTATTTTCATTTGATCAAAATCTAAACATATATTTTAGAACTTCCCAGATCATTCTAAAAATTTCTGGATCATTCTAAAATTTTCTAGAACATTCTCATTCGATCAGAATCTAGGCATACATTTTAGAACTTTCTAGACTATTTTAAAACATTCTCGATCGATCAGAATATTGATATAATAATGATATACATTAGGGTGGTCCAAAAAACCGACTATTTTTTTTTTGTCTCGAGTGAAAAAATGTTAGTTTTTGATGTTTAAAGAGCCCTCTCCAAAAAACAGCTTAAAAAAAAATTTTTAAGAGGTCACTCCAAATTTTTTAAAATTTCAAAAATCGAACTTTTTATTTTTAAAATTTTTTTTCTCGTTACGGTATAATTTTATAGACTAAAAAAAAATAAGTTTCTGAAAATTTCAGTTCAAAATTTAAATTTTGAAAGGCTGCTCATAATTTTTTTTAATTTATTAGTGCATTAGTTTAGATTTTTTCGAGCGACCTTTCACAATTCGAATTAAAATTCCATGCATTTTTTTTTTTTTTTTTATTTAGTACCATAATCGATAAAAATACTTAACGAGATGGACTAAAAGTCAAGCACAATACAGAAAAAATAATTTTTTTTATTTAATAAACTTCTAAGCGTGGATTCGAATCCCAAGCTGGTCTTAGAAACCAGCTTGGTTGAGATTTGACCTTTCCGCGTAGTTTAAGATTTTTACAAATCAAAAAGACCCCAAAGTACTACTCCCAACAGTTAAAGTCGGCGATATGACTAATTAAAGAAAAAAAAAAAAAATTATGAGCGACCTTTCAAAATCTAAATTTTGAACTGAAACTTTCAGAGACTTATTTTTTTTTGTCTATAAAATTATACCGTAACGAGAAAAAAAATTTAAAAAAAAGTTCTATTTTTGACGATTTTTGAAATTTTAAAAAATTTGGTGTGACTTCTTAAAAATTATTTTTTAAGCTGTCTTTTGGAGGGGGCTCTTAAAACATCAAAAACTAACATTTTTTCACTCGAGACTTGTAACGGGAAAAGGGGTTTAGCCCCTTTTATTACATAATAGCTTAAATTAAACCCGAATCCAGTTTCTAGGATCCGAAAATCTTTGAGTGGACCACTACTAAACAATATCGATAAATCCCCGGCTCCAATTTAGAGCTCGCCGATGTCCAGGGTTGGAAAGGGGATTGTCTAAGTAAACAAACAAAACGTCAAAAATAGAAGACCCAAAGAAATTGTTTATTTTAATGGTAATTATTTACACATCGAGGCGTAGTATCACCTTCTATCACCTTTACAAAATGGCAGACACACTCATTCGTCCTCTCCGCGTTTTTCAGAAATTTTCTGTGTTACCGGCCGATGGTAAAACAGGAACCCATACATCGATGTTTTTGTGATCAATTTATACTTTGCCGATTGTTGGCAAATTGACAATGTATTTTACCAGCCTTTTAATATGGCTAAGTTCTGCTTTATCGGCCGTCCGGTATTTCCAAAAATCGCGGTCTCCAATTTGCGGCACGGGGGTCAATTCCCTACTCGGGATTCCCCGGAGAAACGAGAGGATAGCCTCCAACTCCCTTCTCCCGCGGTGCTGCCACCCAGGTCCCCGAAGTCGAGGTATCTAGCCGACTTCCTCGACCTCCTACTCGTAATCCCCCCCGGATCGAGCGGATAGCCTCCAGCTCGATCCCTCCTACTCGAATATGATCACCTGCCGCACCCTGACAGAAGGTCAGAGTACGGGGAGTCCGTATTACCCCCAAGCGATGAGCTCTACTTACCTTGGTACAGCCTTACTCTGGGTAACTGAGTTCCTTGTCGTTTTTCCCTTCTGGATAGCCTCCACAGGGAAAATCGTCTCGATGGTACTGGTTGACTTTTCTGCGATAAATTTGGGACTATAACATTTCCCAAACGGTTCTCTCCCAGCGAAAATTTCTCGCCATCTATCGCCGGGTTTTGAAGCTCGGAAAACGCCAAATAATTCTAAGTTTTATTTTTCGAAACCCAATTCTTTAATATTTTAATCGTAATTTCCTTCATTTTCTATCCATTCGTTTCGTCAAATTCAAGATTCTTTATTATTTCAATCGCAATTTCTTTCATTATATATCCATTCGTTGATTTCCCATACTAAATCTCGCTTGGGACTTAAAATCTTCGCTTACCTAAATTATTTCTTACAAAATAATAATCGTCATTTCTTTCATTTTATATCCATTCGTCTCGCCAAATTCTAAGTTTTTATTTTCGAAACTCAATTCTTTATTATTTTAATCGCAATTTCTTTCATTATATATCCATTCGTTGATTTTCCATACTAAATTGTCCTCAGGACTTATAAAATCTTCGCTTACCTACATTATTTCTCACAAAATAATAATCGTCATGTCTTTCATTATATATCCATTCGTCGCTTTCCCATACTAAATCTTGTTCGGAACTTAGAATAATTTTCCCAGTCTTTTAATTTCTTTTACAATTAATTTCTTTTGCTCGATTAATTCGCTCGGCTTCATAATAATTTCTCACACGCTTAATTTCTTAATTTAATCATACCTTCGGTAACAATAATATAATATTATTAACTAAATAAATACAATAATGAAATAATAATCGCCGCACTAATAACAATAATTGTTTCTATTAATTTTTAAGTAATTAATAAAAATAAACTAAAATACTCAAATATAAAAAGTAAAATCTGGGTCATAGACTCAAAAAAAAAATAATCGGTTTTTTTGAGCCACCCTTTTTTTTTTTTTTTTTTTTGAGCCACCCTAATATACATATTTAGAGCTTTCTAGATCATTCCAGGAATTTCTAGAACAATCCAGATCATTTTAAACCAATGAGAGCCTCGCATTTTTAAAGTTAACAAGTTTCAACCCCCGTATCTTTTATACCCTTATAACTATCGACTTGCAACCACCATAGTGCACGATGGGAGCCTTGTACCTATTGCCACATATAAACATTATTCGTCTGCGATTCGTAGTTTTGGCTGCAAAGTGAAATATAGGGACACACACCTCTATTTATATATATATATATATATATATATATATATATATATAGGTGACTGCGTGGCCGAGTGGTTTAAGTCTTAAACTGCCGTACAGCAGTCGCTCAGGCGTGGATTCGAGCCCTGGCAGTCGCAATTTTTCTGCGATTTTCCGGGGCTTGCTTCCTTGCCGACTGTACCTTGACCAGGTCTCTGTGGTTTCTTTGGTCACTGTGCCCCTGTGCTAATGGGCGGGGCACAGGCAAATGCAGGTACAGACTATAAGTCGGCCACAGCCGCAAAACGGAGGGAATAGTAGGAGGGACGTAAAAAATCCCATATGTCGAGGCCTTGAAGGCTGACGCGTGAGGTCCTGCTGGAGAAGAGGAAAGAGGTAAAAAAAACGGAGGAATAGCTTTTGGATTATATAAGAGGAATAGCTACAGGAGGAAATAGCTACAGGAGTAGCTTGGAGGGGGCCTGGTATTACGAAGTAATGCTAACGCGGTCCCGCAGTATCAGGTACAAGAGAGGGGAGGGTTTTAGTGAGTAAAAATCTCACACTACCGGCAACCAAATTATCAACATCTAGCCGGTGTCTTATGAAGATTTCCCTCCTCTCGCCAAAAAAAAAAAAAAAAAAAAAAAAATATATATATATATATATATATATATATATATATATATATATATATCCGCACAATAGATTTTATAGAATATGTAATTTAAGAAGGGTTTACATTTTTTCTCTCTCTCGCCCTCTATTGGACAAACGAAAGTATCTCTGTCATACTTGTACCACTTATGGAATCCTAAAACGCATTTTATGCATAAATAAATGAAAATATTCTAAAAAAGCGCTTCGCTCTTCGATAGATAATTTAATTATCTATCGAAGAGCGAAGCGTTTTTTTCAAAATTTTATCTTATTCATGAGCAAAACTCGTTCGAAAATCAGCTATCAACCGCTCTCAAGTTTAACGTTGTAAGACATAAAAATACTCACGCATACCTACACATTTCTGTGGTGTAAAGAAATGCTGCAAAAAACTAATCTTCCATGTGCGCCCATACTATGATCATTAAAAGGGAAGCGTATAGTAATTCATCGAACACTATGTGAATATAAATATCCTGAAATTAGTATAATACTGACAGGAAATGAGAAATTGTGTTCATCAATACTTCACAGGTATGAGATAAGTCGAGCTTCCGGTTAATTTCCTATTTAATGTTTTAAAGCAGACTAGTATTATTTCTACATTTGAACAACCAATAAAATATTTTATGGCTTTTGACCGTTATTTTAACATTAAAATCATGAAATATATTCAATGCGTATTGCTGTAAGTTAAATAATAAAATAAGAAACCATGCATAAATAGTTTTCTAGATTAGTTGAAAATTTTTGTTAATACGTAACGAATAACATTGACTATTTAATTATCAAATTTAAAACTTATTCCTCTTTTGAACTTGAGTTATTTAATGATTGAATTGACAATTTTAATATTTGCGAACAATAACTTGGATATGGCATCAATGAAATCTTAAGAAATAAAATAATTTAAAATTAATTGAATTTGCGAGCTTTTAAAATTTTCAATGTTCTTATCGAGAAGTTAAGAATAGAAAAAGATAATCATAAAAAAAAACTTTCATCAGCTAAATAATTTTTTCCTAAAGTATATTTAAAAGTGAAGAAAATAAAGTTGTCATTTGATTAATATCTAAGAAAATCAAAGCTTCTAAAAAAGAAATAAATTAAAAAAAAAATAATAATTCATGTCGTTTGAGAAAAACATTTTTTTTTAAATTGAAGGAAACTTTTCATTAAATAATATAAATGACAATAATTTTAAAAAGACCAAAGTATAGAAGTTATTAGAGTGGTAGGTTCAACATGAAAAGATCCTCATCTATGACGTAGTAGTTGCCAATGCGCCAAGGCAGTCGCTATATCGATTACATGTGCATGCAAAGCTAATCCCGGCGCCCTCTCTACGTCTACCACCCTTGACTCTTGACTCCTGAGCATCACTAGATCGGACTAGAGCATTTATAAATCATCAAAAATTTAACAACTTCCCTTCTTACCTTAAAATATCCAAGCTTACATGCACAGAAAATGTTAAAAATTTTTGTTTTATGACTTTTTTTCAAAAACTTCATTTAATTTTAGACTTAACGTTTCTTTCAGCTGCTAGTATAGAAAATCTCAAGTTCAACGGTTAAATTTTTTTACTTGTAACATTTTATATACATAATGAATAGCGAGCATGAACTACTTCTTATTTAATTAAAAAATAATTATAATATAAAATATATTGCATGTTTTTTTTTATACTTTCATAGGTTCCTTTTAAAAAAAAATCACTTCATTTTAGTATTCATATAATATTGTCGACTTGTTCTAGAATTCTTACGAATGCATTCATACGAATGCATTCATACGAATGCATGCATATAATTTAGAATATGTTTCCTCTTAACGAAGATGTATATTATATGTAAAAATATTAAATATAACGGTTTAAAAAGCAATGAGATTTATAAATTTTTTTGTCAATTAATCAAGATAGTTTTTAGTGATCCTTATGAAAAGTTTGTTCAACAAAACCTCACAAAACATAAGCATGTTTCCATGCTTCAAGAGGGAGTTGTAAACAGTAAGCTGCGGCCAACCGTTTTGCAGATTTGTTATTTATTTATTAATCCAAAGTTTGGAAATGCGATAAAATTTAGATTAACCGCAAAAATTTATTTAAAAATTATTGTCATCTTTAAAGTTTCCAAGCACCAAATTAAGTATTTGAATTCAGTCACACCGATTTGGTTTCATCAGTGTTATTATATGATCTTAAACAATGACTCAAGAACAATGAGAAATTCTATAGATTTGCTGAACCTATTTCGCTGCAGGACGGAAGTATTGTTATTGTCATAATATTGGAAAGCAGGACATGGCGTTCCGAGGAGAAACACTTCTGGCCAAAGACCACAGTACAAATAGAATTTATTCCACCTCTTACATGATTTGTTTGACATTAAACATCTTTACATCTCATCATATACCACCCATACAAACGAATGAATAATTGAAAGACTGTCCTGTGCCATAATCAAACCTAATACGAGTCTATTCCAGTTATGCTACTTGGACAGCGAGCTGTCTGAAAAGATGTTGCGATAACTCCAGCTGAACTAGTATATGATGAACCTATAACGTACCTTGCTTTAAACATTTTTAAATTCCCACAGATGATAGCAATAACCTAAATCTGCTTTTAATACTATATTATCATAGTTTAGCTGACTTCAGAAACCCACAAAACTACTTATCTCAATGCTTCAGATTAATCCTTAAATTAAATCAATAAAATAAACAAATTCTGTTCAACCATATCCCTATAGCCCAATTCATTAATTGTTATAAATAGTGAACCTATAAAGGTCACTCGGTGAGTTATTTGCTCTTACAAATCAAGCATCGACAAATGATATTGTTTGTTCTAAAAAATTATTTCAATAAATTGACACCAGCTGGAATATCGTATTATAAAAAGTATTTTTTTTTTCTGTTTTAGAAATCTGCTTAATAATACTTGTCACATTTTTTATCTTGCGATAACAAGATTGGTCAGCTTAATAAATTTTTTGTAATCAATTAAAAACTATAAACACATGCTTATGACATTTCCCTGAACAGGCGAAGCTTCCCGATTTTACCCGACGCTCTGACAATGGAAGCATCGTGACGGAGGGCTTGGACAGTTCCACCTATGGGGCTGAATAATCGTGACACTGTCGTACGTCACTAGGAGGTGGCAGAACGTGACTTCCTTTCCACACCCTATAAGAAATTTCCTCTGCCTTTATATATAAAGTCACTGTATACAGTGACATTTTGCTAAAATCAATGTTTGCTATTATAAACTTCCATTCTAAATTCCAAGAAAACATAGTATTCTAATATGCTGCTGATTTGTTGTCGCACGACAATTTCAACTTTTAGGAATTTCGTGACTTGATTCGACGGTAAAGATGAATAAGAAATCTTAGAGTAATTAATTTTTACTAGTTTATTGAAACTGCTGAACGAAAAGGTTACTCTTAAATTTTCATCAACAAACTTTAGTTTGTCTATATATATAGAGAGAATTTAATCGACATGCGATCACGGTTAACTCAACTTCTACCATTAAAAGTAACGCATTGATCACGACACACAAACGCAAAGTTTGCTTCAACATTTAAAATTAACTTACTTCATTGAAAAAGTTTTTTTTTCACTTGCAAGTTATTTTTTCACGAAAGGTAATTATTATTGCATTGTGTTCATGCATTTATTTATTAATTATATTGTGTATTCGCATGGACAGCAATTAAGAAGCGAGTCATCGAGCTGAACGGATGCGTATTTTTACTTTGTAATCATGATTTTAATTATTCAAGCTGTGTTATTTTATTGTTGAATAAATGAAAATCAATTTTTTTTACTCATAACTTCAAAAGAATTTTTCTAATTAAAACTTTTTTGTTGTGGTTATTTTTTTTTCTTTGAAAAAAAATGAACATTCAAATGCTTTGGAAAAAAATTTCTTAATACTTTATTTATTCGTTCTGTGCGAAATCATAGTAAGAAGAGCCGAAATTGACACTAGCATTCGCAAGGCATAATTTAGACATTGAAAGACGGTGCTTTTAGTTTCCAAGCTAAGAAAATACATATGAGGATTTTCGTTTTAATTTTAATTTTATTATAATTTGAAAAATATGTGTAAAATGAGCCATCGGAGTTGTTTTTTAAACTTCAAACATACTAGTATAAAAAATGAATGCAAATTTTATAAATTTCTGACTGCTGAATAGAGATAAAATTAAAACAATGAGTCCATAACTGCAGCAAGAATGGAAAATAAGTAATACTATTACTTAAATTTCGGTAATAATAATAACACTAAGCATAGTAGATCCTTCGAAATTTGTAAATTTAGTATGAAAATTTATTTTTATTTTCAATTTTCTTATTCAACTTCCTCTTCCACGAAAGTTCTATACACCTTTACTGAGAAATAGCAATTTAATAATGTTTGAATTTTTTTCTTGCTAATATTTATTTATATTATATTATACTATGTCAATAAATTAACCTAATGTTTACTAACTTTTTTATTGTTTTTAAAATTAATTGTTCTTACATTTTATTGTTAATTTCATTCAAATCAAAGATTATAGGCACTCTTTGGAGCAAGTTTCTGGCGTATCAGCGACATACTATATATCTATATGTGCTTTATGAGTATTTTTTCAGTAAATCCTACTGTTTGTTTACTTAACTGGAACAAATACTAATTGCTCATTATTTTTAAAATTTACTGAATGTTTTTGTAGTTAATAACAAGAAATTTTTACTACGAAGTCATAACTTACATAATTAAATGCATGAAAAAAAGCTCTGTAACAACGTCCAATTAATTCATGCATGCTATGGCACTGTAGTAACGTACAAAGCGAATATGCAATTTTTTAATTATACATAAGATTTAAAAAATTTTTGTGATATGTAGGTATTTTTCGATTTTTTAGTTAATTTTTACATTTATTTAAAAACTTTCAAGCCTGGGTTAGTATTTAGCGGGATTTAATTTTTAAAAATTAAAAAAAAATCTTTCTTCTCTACTCATCATTATTAAAATTACTTAATGTTACTGTACATTTTTTTAACGTTATTAAAAGTTTCAAATAAATAAAAAACTCATAGTATTATAAGTTTTTAATCAGGAGACAATGGTGTCAAAATTTTGACATATTCTTTTTAGTTTAAGTAGAGCTTTCAATATCAAGCTGTACTTTAAGACTTTTAAGAATACCCTTGTAATTTGTTGAATTTTTATAATGAGAGTAGATTAAAAGTTTTGCGAACGTCCAGCAAATTTCATTATATTTCTTTTATAAAATATTCAATTTTAAGAGATGGATTTAATAAAACGAATTTCATTGACAATAGGCGCAATAGAGTACTTGGAGTGAACTGCAGTAAGTTACTCAAATGATGAGTAAATTGCTTTTATTTATTTGATGAAGGTTTTAATCCTTGAATAGAAAAATAATTAATGTCAGTTATTTTCAAGATTAATACTGAAAAACTATGATTATAAACAACGACATGATGAAATCTCACCGACATTAATTTTACTGCTAATTTTAGTCGATAAAATGATTTTAAAGAAATCCCTTTTCTACATGATGTGCACAATTAATTAAATTAATTAAAAAATTGTTCTTTTTTTTGTTTGATGTTTTCCGGGAGTGAGTAGACTCCAATACGCATTCAACTTATGTTGAAACAACATAAATAAATTTACCATAAAACAGTATTCAAATTCAAGAAACGGGCTAAGCTCAAGTTATTAATGAAAAACACTTGAGCGAAGGTTAAAAATATGCACAAAAATAAATAGTTAAGTTTACATTGAGAATATATTTACAATCACTAATACCACAATACGTGAATGTACAAATTGAAAAAATCTCGATAATTGCAATTTATAACTGTTCGATTCCACATGGAATGCCTGGTTTATAAAAGAACGATTATTTTTAAACTTTTCATGCACTGAAAAATTTAAAGCATCTGAAAATTCGGGAAGCTATTATATTCAATTCGATTTTTTAAACTTGGATTTCCAACAAATGTGTTAACTAGGATGGTTAAAAAAAATGAAGATTTTTTATTTTTAGTAACAGGCTTAAAAGTTTCGTTTAGACATAAAAATGAGCTTGTCAAACGATGAGCTCTTAATTTTAATATTAAGATGCTCCGCATTGCACGTTTCGATTTTCTATAAAAATAGCATGGGAAAAATTATTTTTGCTTCTTTTGATTTTTGTAACTCACTAACCAAAAATCGAAAAGACAAATCGTTAGAATATTTTTGTAGGAAATTGAACGCTCAACAAAAAAGAATTCTTATGATTTTTTAATAAACTGATTGGTTCAAAAGTTATTGAAGATTAAAGTTCAACTCACTATCAATTTTGTCGATTTTTGGATGTTGCAACAGAGCTATTTAGTTTTACCAAAAAATTTTGCCTGAAACAATATTTTTTTTTACTTACAAATATTAACAGAACATTTTATCAAAAATTTCAATTAAATTAAGCTATTCAATTAAAATTTATTTATTTATTTTTTATTTTAATTTAAGACAAAAGATATTCTTTCATTTGCTGTAAGGATTTGTGAAAAATCTGAACCAACAAGTTGATAGTTGTTCAACAAATTTATTTTCTTTTAAACGTCCTGGAGTCATGCATCATACGCGATGGATGTCAAAAGCTATCTACAGTTTAAAAATTTTTCTATTCTGAAAGCAATTTCCTTTTAATACTCGCGAAATATAAAGTTTACGTCTAGTTTGTATATTTGTGGTTTTACTCTATATAAAGGCATGGTATACTTCAACATCTGATATTCTGGCACCGAATAATGATCTAGGATTCGTTAAGAAATTGATTTTAAATAAAAATCTTGATGCGGCGGTAAAAAGGCAAGCTCTTAAAAAAATGACTGACCACTTGTGGTATTTAAATGAAGAACTATTAACTAGCTATAATTGCATTATTTGATGACAATGTCTCTGTGAATATTAAAAAAAAAAAATTAGGAAAACGGTTGACCTTTAAGCGCACAAAACTGCATTTATTACGTTTTTAAGCTTTTCGAGCTCAAAAATATAATTTTCGTATCATTTTGAGCTCTCCGAACTCAAAAATGTGCTAGAAGTTGAATAAAACACTACACGGAAAAAAAAATTTCGTTCTGGTAACCTAACTGTAGAGTTACCACAACTATACACAGTTTACTATTCGTTGTAGAGTTACAGAAACATAATGTTATTTAGTTCTGATAACTCAATGTTGTTGAGCTCTCAGAGCTCTACACTGAGAAAAAAGTATTTTGCTACTAAGGATATTTTTTTTGATAATCAGAATACTTGGTATTGTGCTACTAAGGATACGTGGTATTTTGATTATCACAATACTTAGGTATACTGATTATCAGTATAACAATGTAACAGGCTATTAGATGTTTATAACCTCACTTTACTGGCACAAATCAATTGACTTATAAAGCTAACAAAACAAATTAAAATTAAAATTAAAAGTGTAATAATAAATTTTTTTTAAGCTAATATAATAAATATTAGTTGAATTCTATTTTTACCAGTGCATAAATCAAATAAACCGACTGTTAGTGTTAAAACGTCGATGGCAGTGACAGCGCATATATTATAGTTTACTGCGCAGAGTATAGGTCTTGAACTGACTTATATTCTGATAATCACAATACTTGGTATTTGGTAAATAACGTTTAGCTCTCAGAGCTCAACGATCCCTCGCAGTTTCGGAATTACTATGAAATCACAGTGAATTCACAGTGAAATCGTCTTCACCGTAAATCTACTGTGGGTTCACGGTAATTTCATAGTGAATTCACAGTGATTTTGTGCCATTTCGTCACTATGGTTTAGTGGTGGTATCACTGTAGATTCATGGTAGTCTCACAGAGATAACACCGTGAGTTCACAATAGTTCCACAGTGAATTCATAGTAATTTCACTGTGATTTCACCGTCGTTTTACCATGATTTAACCGTGACTTCAGAATGATCTGATAGTTGTAACACCGTTAGTTCATGATAGAGTTTCACTGTGAATTCATAGTAATTTCACTGTGAACTCATTGGGTCCGGGGTAAGAAAATTGTATATGATTAATATATAATTACATCTAATTTAAATATAATTATGTATAATGGTTTTTGTGATTATATATAATCATGTATAATTATATATAACTATATATAATCATGTATAATTATACATAATTATATGTAATGGATTTTGCGATTTCGAATAACTATATATGATTAATATATAATTATATGTAATAATATGAGATGGTTTTTGCAATTTCGAAAAATTATTTATGATTCTTATATAATTATATGTAACGAAAAAAAAAATAGTCATTTATATAACATATGCAGGACTTGTAGTTCACACGAACATATTTTCTCGCGATGTTCTCTTAGGTCAATTGGTAGCAAGTCAGTCTTCCGAGTATGAGGTTCGCGGTTCGATTCCTGCTCCCGACAGATATTTTTTTTTTTTTTCATGGAAATAATTATATACAATTATTTTTACCCCGGTGAATTCACTGTGAATTCACCATAAATTCACTGTGGATTCATTGTGAATTCACCGTAAATTCACTGTGGATTCATTGTGAATTCACCGTAGATTCACTGTGGATTCATTGTAAATTCACAGTGGTACCACTCTAAACTCACAGCATTACCACTGTGAGATGACCATAAAACTACAGTAACCGAATGGCACAAAATTATGGTGATTTCACCGTAATTTCATCATGGTCGCACTATCTTTTTACTATAATCTCACTAAAATTTCACTGTGATTTTACAGTGATTCCGAAACCGCGAGGGATGTAGAGTTGCAGGAGCCAAACGGTATTGTTACCATAAGAAAATTTTAACCTACTGGAACTTTTTACAACTAACTAACTACTATAGAGTTCCTATAGCAAAATTTTTTTCTCCGTGTATTGTTAAAGAATGTTTAAACCGCAATAACTTTTGAATGAATGAACCGATTTTTACGTGGTTGGTGGTATTCAACGCGGTTTTTAAAGCCTCATGAAGAAGTTTTAAGTTTAAATTGATCGAACAGGGAATTTAAAAGTAATTCCCAAAAAACGATTTTTTTTATTTTTCTCGTCAACGATAACTCACGAACGAATTAACCGATTTCGACCGGGCTAGCGGCAATTGACGTATTTTTTTTTATGTTAAGAGCTGATTAGTTTTTGGAATCGATCGGTTAAGCCATTTGAAAGTTATTCCAAAAAAACCACATTTGAAAAAATTTTTTTTTGCAGTTTTTTTTTAGATTTCTCAAAATCTACTGGTTCGAACCGGTCCATTAATTATGGTCAAAATCTAAGTTTAGTCAAGCCCTTTCAAATGGTGCCAACCGCGATGAAATCGGTGAAGCCGTTCAAAAGTTATGAGAGGTTTGCATACGGCTGTACACACACACACACACACACACACACACACACAGACGTACGGACATAATCGCGGAAACATTCGGGGAGGCTTCCTAGGACCTCAGAACGTCAAAATCCGTTGAAAACTCGATTTTCGAAAAACGGGGTAAAACCAATAACTTCCCGATTTTTGAAAATTTTTAATTTTCTTAGCGGAAAGTTAAAAATTAGAAAAACGTTTGATCCTAAAGGCCATCCTTGCAACTTCCCGTTGATTCCATACTTAAGCGTTCAAAATTACACTTATTACATTTTTGAGCTCTTCGAACTAGGAATTTCGGAGTAATTAAAAAAAAAAAAAAAACACTTTTTTCGGTTTTCTTTCGACAACGATGACTCGCGAATGAATCAACCGATTTTGATCGGACCGTCGGCGATCGACGTGGTTTTTTTAGGTTAAGAGCTGATTAGTTTTTGGAATTGATCGGTAAAACCGTTCAAAAGTTATTCCAAAAAAACCAAATTTGAAAAAATTTTTTTTCGTAGTTTTTTTTTAGATTTCTCAAAATCTACCGGTCTGAATCGGTTCAAAATCACAGGAAATCTAGGTTTGATGGAACTCTTTAAAATGCGTCTAGCTTGGTTCCAATCGGTAAAACGGTTCAAAAGTTATTAACAGTTTACATACGGCTACACACACACACACACGCGCGCGCGCGCGCGCGCGCGGATATCGTCGCGGAGACATTTGCGGAAGCTTCCTAGGACCTCAAAACGTCAGCATCCGTTAGAAACTCGATTTTCGAAAAACGGAGTAAAACCAATAATTTCCCAACTTTTGAAAATTTTAAATTTTCTTAGCGGGAAGTTAAAAAGTTGTTGATGTTTTACAAAACCGGGAAGAATTCGCAGCAATGAATCATCGGTTCCAAATTGATGAAAAAGATTTGGAATCGTTATTAACAAAAGATTTATTCATTTTATTATTTTTTTAAAGTGACTTGGTCTCAAAAAATTCTTTGAAATTGTATAAGAAATTTGATTTACCCTACGAGTTTTTAGAAAATATTTTGACATGGCCCAGTGATGAAAATCATAATGAATGTTTGAACTTTTTTTAAATTATTAAAAGTATCTAACGACGTAGCTGAACAAGGAATTGCATTAATTGAGGAGTATAACGCCTGATAAAAGATGAATAACAGTTGGAGTACCTATTACAAGTTGTGTGGAAGCATCGACAAAGTTATCCGAGTTGCGATAAAAAAAGTCTTCAACGAGAAGAAATGTAAATTTGTAAAAAGCATAATTATGCGATAAGTTATAAATATGAACTAAAAATATAAATGTATTATGTAAAATCACGTACTGGTTGGTTCAGATTTTCCACAAATCCTTACAAGAAATGAAAGAGTATTTTTTGTCTTAAATTAAAAAAAAAAAAAAACGTATTAAACAGCTTAATGTAATTGAAATTTTTGATAAAATGTTCTGTTAATATTTGTAAATGAAAAAAAATATTGTTTAGGAGCTCGAGGAACGTTTTATTTATGTTTTGCACGAAATTTCAGGCAAAATTTTTTGGTAAAACTGAATAGCTCTGTTGCAACATCCAAAAATCGACAAAATTGATAGTGAGTTGAACTTTAATCTTCAATAACTTTTGAACCAATCAGTTTATTAAAAAATCATAAGAATTCTTTTTTGTTGAGCGTTCAATTTCCTACAAAAATACTCTAACGATTTGTCTTTTCGATTTTTGGTTAGTGAGTTACAAAAATCAAAAGAAGCAAAAATAATTTTTCCCATGCTATTCTTATGGAAAATCGAAATGTGCAATGCGGAGCATCTTAATATTAAAATTAAGAGCTCATCTTTTAACAGGCTCATTGTTATGTCTAAATGAAACTTTTAAGCTGTTACTGAGAAAAAAAAGTCTTCGTTTTTTCTTTAACCACCCTAGTGTTGACGTTATGATAAATATAATTTGATAATTTTTAGGACTGTTCGGATGTGATCTTCGCATAAATTTTTAATAAATGAACTAATACCGAACTTTGCGAGATTTTCAAGAATTTTACTCGAACTCGAATAAGGTTTTTTAGGGTCTTAATTCAAACCAGTAGATTTTGAGAAATTTTATGTTTTAAAAATACTGTTGTGTTACTGGGGACTAATTAGACGGTGTGAAATTGTTTTGAATTACCAAAAGTTACATTTTATATTTTATTAATTTAATAATTGATAATTTTATCATATTTTCACTATTGTGAGATGATATTAGAAACAGAAGAAATTATAAATCGTATGAATGCTGAGATTACTATACATGAATTTAACAGTTGATGTTTGTAATTGAGTACTTGAGGAAGCTGCGAAAGTGGCGAAATGTTGTATGAAAATTAAATAAACATCAAATATTAAATATCCTTAAAACAAGAACCTATTGTATTTTAAATATGTATTTTAAAAATACGTTTTCGAAAAACAAGCTGACATAAGGTAAAAGACCCAGTTGTTGACACTGGCCTAGTTATTGACACTTGCAATTTTATTTTAATTAAAAAAAAATAAAAAAAAAAAAACAAATCAACTCTAATAAATTAATAAATATAATTTTTGAATTATAAATTTTAAGATAATTGGTTTTTTGAGAACATTTTATTTTTTTAATAAGAATTAAATTGCAAGTGTCAAACAACTAGGCCAGTGTCAATAACTGGGTCTTTTATTTTAAATCAGAGCCCTATAATCGTTTTTTAAGAAATTTGAAATCTTACAAATAAAATATTTTTTAGTTAAGTCTTTTAAAATGAAACTTTGAATTATTTAAGAAATAAAAAGAAAAAAAAATCAAAAAGATTAGCTGTTGACAGTCATAACTTTTTGAAAAGTTGACTTAATGATACATTTTTATTTTCAAAATTTTATCACGATTTGCTTTTAAATAAATGTTTAAAAAAATATTCAAATTCATCTTTAACCCGATTTTTTATGGTTTCAGGAAAAACAATAGTTTTTTTAAATTGGTGAAATCCGTATATTTCGTTGCACATAAAACATTACTATCCCAAGCGTCACAAAAAAAATGTTTTGACTTTTTGATAGATTCCACTCAACAAGAAGTTAAAAAATTAATAATCGTCAACTTAAATTCAACAAAACATTAACAAAAAAAAATTTGTGCCACTTGGAATACTGTTTTTAATTACTTTATTAAGGGCCAGGCTGGCAATGGCCTGGTCGGCTCGGTGCTCGCTTTTCGAAAGAGTGGGACCAGGGTTCGATCCCAGCACGCACCAATATTTTTCAGTGATTATAATTAAAAATATGTGCGTTACGTTACGTTGCCAGCCTCTGGAAGTGGCAGAGATAGCCGGGCGGCACACGTCTGGCTTGGGCGATCACCCATTTAAGCAACAACTTGAATGGGTGACCACTTTAGTCAGCGTTGGCTAGCGCGAGGGATCTCTGCACACTAGGAAAGGGGCTTAATGCTCCAGTAGTCGATAAAGAAGAGTTTCTTATCAATCACTGTAGACTTAGCCCAGCTCCGACTGTACTATCATGGGTTTTCTCTGTGGTTTCCCCATGATTCTGTTCCAACAGCCTGAGAAGGTGAGGTTCAGGGTGAATACGGTACAGAAAGCACAAGTCGGTCCACAGTCGCAAAAATTAAAAGTAGAAATGAAGTGTCGGGTGGGACTTGCTGAGGTCCAATATGAGAAATAGAAAAAGCGTAGAGCTAGGAGAAAAAGAGGAATCAGCCTTGTAAAAACCGAGAGGTGTACAAGTAAAGCATAATAATAATAATACTTTATTAAGGGCCAGTTTTTCAACCTCGGGTTTAAGTATTTTATCATTGTGAATATATCTATATATCTATATTATGTATAGATATATTCACAATGATAAAATACTTAAACCCGGGGTTGAAAAACTGGCCCTTAAACAGTGATAAAAATTATTTATTCAAACACATGAATTCCAAGCTAAACATCTTTTTATAGAATATTTTATCAAATTAAAAACTTCAAAAAAAATTGATTTTTAAAAAACAGGTCCAAAAATATTATTTTCTCAGATTAAAAAATTAATCATCATCAATTAATATTATTACAGTATTGAATACGAATTGTACTAATTAATTATTATTTTTATTTGTAGATTTCATTTTGAAAATTTTTTCCTTTTTTCGGGAATCGCTTTCAAACTATTACTCCTTAAATTTATTTGATCCTCATCTTTCGTTTACTACTCATTATTATATTTACTATACGCTTATGGAATAATATTCAAAATATGTTAAATACTTGCAGCCTAACTTTGTAGCTAATCAGATTAGCAATTGTTACTCAGACTCCAAATATGTATAATTAAGTGACCTTGGTATTGACTTACGATTTTGAGTCTATGTATTACTTAAGAAATAAATAAATTATCAATATAAATAAGCTTACCTAAATGTTTTTTGCGTTGTCTTCATTTCGTTAATCCAATGATGATCTTCTGATAATGAATGAAATTTCTTTGATAATTAATACTGTTTTTTTATAATAATCACCCATAAACAATTATTTATCAACATTATTATAACTAGGTAGTTATAAATCTATTCGATAATGCATTTATTTTTTTGCCACTATGCCTTACTTTTGAATTCATTTTTGCACGAAATCAACGTCAAATACTTAAATCGTATGTTTTCACTGTTAGATTATTTTGTAATAAACTACTTTCTACTTTAATGGTGCTTTTTTATTTTCATTTAATATTCCCTGTAAGAGAATTTAAGAAGTTCTTTTTTAACTATTTATTCTTAATTTTTAAAAATTATGTTGTGTTTTATAACTGTTTTAAATACTATGATGAAAGTTGATTAAGAATACCGCTTTTCTCTTATTGACAGTTGTCAAGTTAAACTGCCCTAGCTGCATATGGTCTTGATGTTTACACTTAGAACTGATAACTTTAACTCAACATACTTATTCTTCAATACACAGTAAGTTTCAAATCCTTGAGTGATTTCCATCTAAGGCAGACAGTAAGTTTTCCAATGAACCAATTTGTACACAACTGACCAAGTTGCTTTGATTTGAAATTAAGACAGCAGAGAATACGAGATACAAGCGATACAATTATTGTATTATGGGTAGCATAAACATATACTTATGTAAAAAATAATCAGGACAATAAGACAAGGCGTAGGAGCGGACAGCACGACAGACTCGCGTTCAGAGTGAGTCCCGTTCTATGAAGGAGAATGGCTTATTCCAAGCAACCACAGCAGCGGAAATACTGTTACTTAGAGACAAGGCCTTCGATGCAAACGATGCAAATTTCCAATTGTTTTCTTCTTCCTTCTAAAAATATTTATACATTTTAATTATATTTATATATACTATTAGATATTATATTTAGAGAACTTACATTCCAAAAGAACTAATTGATAAGCTAGTTCATTGACTTTATTTAAAATAACTTGAATTGAATTTTATAATTGTTTATTTAGATGAATAGAATCGAACTGTCATTTTGTGTATTGTTTTTCTAACAAAGTATTTCAATTTATAATAGGTTCAGATTATTACGATTGGTATTGACGCTTTTATTAATACCCTTAATTTTATTTTCTAGCTTTTTAATTTGATAATACTTAATAGAATATTTATTTTTTATAACAACCAACTTTTGATACTCAAATAATTTTTTAAGGTTGTATACACAAATGGTTCATAAGTAGTTCGTAGTCACTTGTTTGTTTGTATGTATGTTTTCACATTATTAACTTTTGTTTAACATCAGAAAACAAGTTTTTCTATTATTTTATAATCATAATTATTTATTGCACTGTAATTTTTCATAAAATAACACCAATTTCCAAAACTAAAAATCAAAAAAAGGCAATATTTGTATAGAATATACAGGAATAAAATATAAAAGTACAGACTCTATTGTTGTGCTACTTACACTATTACTCAGACGGCTTACGCGACTCAACTAGATAGGGCTTCATATCTCATACCGGCAACTGCTCCGACTCTTTTGTGATTCTCATCCCCACTTTTTAGTCGTTCCCATGCTGCACAACCTGGGATTTCCCTCAGGTGAGGGCCGCGTACATACATACAGACTCAACAGTGAAAAATACAACTATGTACGCGCTGAATACTTTTTACTTCTTGTCTGCACGTGTATACTTGTGACGCCGACAACCGGTTTAAGATATCTTTTTTTAGCGAAATTGCATGCATATGTTCCGTATGCAAAATTTTTTTTTTATTTTTATTTATTGTAATTTATTTCTATGCAAGTACACATGCTAAATAATAGATAGGAAAATTGGAAAATTTTTAAGTACTCGACTCAGGCACTTATGTAATAGAGAACAAAATATTCTTTAAACTACAATTTTTTTACAATTTATATCTAATTTCTTCACAGACAAGAAAACGGGATTAAAATATTTAAAAGTAATCAAATAAATTACATAAAAGAAAACGGATGATAATTATTGATCTGACACTAAAATGATCAGAAATCTGATGATTTCTATGATTTTTTTAAAAGAAATAAATAATTATAAAAAAATTTTTTCTAAAAAATTCCACTTGTAGCTATGTCAAAAAGTTATTGTAATTATTTTTTAAAAAGTTTTCTTAGTAGTAATTTATTTGTTGTAAAAATTTTAAAAATGACAAGTGTCTATTAATTTCAGTTTCATTACTTTGATAACAATTATAAATAAATGTGAAATTTATAAGAAGACATTGTAAATATCTCTCGTCTAAATATAAGGTTTATTATTATTATTATTATTATTATTATTATTATTATTATTATTATTATTATTATTATTTATTGAAAAAGGAAAAAAAATAAATGAATTTAAGATTATACAATTTAATGGTTAATTTAACTAATTAGTATTAATTAATAATAAAAAATACTTTAATATTTGATAAAAATTTTAAAATATAAAAATATTTTGTATTCAAGCGATATTTATTAATTAGTGAAAACTATTGAGTTTCTAAGAAGTTTAAAATATGTATTAAGACCAAACAAATACGTTGGGATTAAAAATAAATTAGACAAAAAAACTTTGAGTGTCTTCATTGATTTTTTCTTTACAAAATTAAAACCGATTTAATTATGAGTACACTACTTGCCCGGTTCTTGAATTCATTTGTCGTAGGCCATGTGTGAATCAAATAATCATATTTTAAAATAAATTGAAATCATTTATGATTATATTTAAAATTTTCCTATAATACCTAAAAAATACTATTATAATCACATGCAATACCCGATGAATAATTTGATTAGTCGTCTGTTTAATGTATAAAAAGTTATCTGCAATTAAAAAAAAAAAAATTTGAAGATGCCACTTTCAAGTCTGAAGTAGATGACATTATGCCGCTTCTTTTTAAATAAATCTCCACTTCTAATTTACCCTCTTTGTTTATTTACTGCCTAAGCGACACCGACGACCAACGCGGAACTTGATACTAACTTGTGGTGAAGCGTGCTCTTGTGATATATCACGGTTTACCTGGTCGCTGGAGGCGCCATCACGCGAGAATAAATTATGACAAGTTATAGCGCGAGAAATTCAGAAACCTATAAAATGGTTTATAGCACGCTAAGGAAAATCCCATTAATATTTTAGTCGTCTGGTCACTCTCTAGAAATTTCCCATCCGTTGTAATTAGAATAAGTATCGTAAAAAGATAGAATACTATTGTAATAGGATTAGAGTAAAATATATAGCTATAAGTTTAGTATTAGAGATACTCCTCAAGTGTTGTAGGCTTATAAGGTTTATTAGACTTATTACAAATTATACCTTAAGTACTATATTTTACATTTTAAGTATTTATGAAAGACAGTCTGGGCGGATTATTGACCCTTATTTGAGGACAATATTGTCTGGCCGCCAGGTCTCTAAAAAGGTTCCCAGTCATTAGGGAGTTGGGAAATTCTCCTGCCAGACTCAGGTATCCAGCATGGTCGGAAAGAGCGAGCACGTGTCCAACGCTTCGAGCTGAAGTTTACCTGAGAGGGGAGCAGCCAATCGAGGTCATCATCATTCTCAACTGTGGGACTCTAGTGCAGTAGGGGAAGCTGCCCCACCATCCCTCCTACTTCACTTCAGACTCGAGACCAAACTCGGAAGATCAGAATACCCTCAGCCCTCAGACTGATCTTACATCTTATTAAATACTGTAATGGTCCGATAATTTAATTTTGTGTAAAGTGTTTATCCAACAATATATTTAAATCAATTTAAACTAATAATTTTCTTCGCCGTTATTTTGAATGTTAAAAACCCAGTCATCTATTAATATTTATTCATTCCTGCTATTTCAAAGTTGAGTATTTCAATATTCCCGGGCGAATTACGACCACATCGGTAATCTAGACTCAATAAAATAAATTCACGCGCGGCCACTAGAGTTAGGACATAACACTCTCATTTGAATCTGTGGATTATTTTTATTGGCTATGTGCTAACTTCAAGGTCATTAACGTTAGAAAGTTTCGCTTTAGTCAAAAGTGCTACCTCTGCCTAAATCTGTTCGTTATATTGGAGATGAAAAATTTACATAATTTAAGCAATCCTTTACGAGAAGGTTACTCTTTTGTATATGTATCTGAAATTTAATGAAACTTGATCGAAAAAGGGTTTATTATAAAAATACGACTTTAATTTACTGATATTTTGGTTCTGCAGAAAAAATTCTAATGCACATCGGAGTTGATCTCAATTTGTTTAAGATGCTGGCATCACTTTACTATTAACTGGTTTATTAGAAGGACATGTTACACTAAGAATTTATCAACAATTTTGACAAAAAAAGTTAATTTAAAAATATATGATCTGAAAAATGAAAAATAAACATAAAAAAAGTGATCCATTAGATGAGTCTGTCAAAAGAAACTCTCAAATCGATTTATGGTTACTTATTAGTACCAATTTTTCAACTGAGATTTATAAATTAAATATGTATAGCTATACAAGAGTGCGTAGACGCACGCGCGAGTACGCACGCGTGTTCATGTATGTGTGTATGTATATAAATAAAGAAGAATAAAAAAAAGTTAATCATGAAATTTCTTGACTAGTAATAGATTACTATAACCTTGGTAAATATTCTAAATACTTTTGAAGGAACGCAATTATGACTTCGATTGAGACTTCTTCAATAAATACCAAAAAGTATAAACATTCATTAATCTATTATAATTAAGCTTTAATTGAAGGTAATATTAAAAACGATTATACTAATCGCTTTTTTTTTCAAGGTCGTTCAATACTCGACAAGGCAGTGTTTATGATTTTGACATTGATATGTTTTTAAAAATTTCAAATTACGAAGACACAGTTAAACAATTAGATTTTTACTATGGAATAAGTAAGTGTCATGTTTTTGTGTTTATAATCCAGTCAACGCTCTTTGTATTTGACTCGCCCGTACAGGACCATTCTCTGTATTTGACTCGTCCTTGTCCATAAGAGCTGTGTAAAATCGTCAAATACAGAGGAAGAATGTGGTCAAATACAGAGAGCGGTCCAATACAGAGAGCGTCGACTGTCTTATATTTTAATCCTACTTTTAATAATCTTATTTAAAATTTTAATGTGAACATGTATTTCTTCCTATGTTGATTAGACTTATCCTAAAACTTTACTTTAAATTATCCTCTCTAAAGTTATCTTAAAATTTTTAGAGTATCTTATTTACATTTTTTTTCATATCTCAGTTACATTTTAACGATAGCTTAGTCTAAAAAAAACTTGGTTGTTCGCTTTGAAGTGATAAAAAAATGTTAGTAATTGATTTTTTTTTTCTTAATCAAATCTTCGATTTTTTAATTCTAATCTTTCTTTTCCTTAAAATGACATCGAAATCTAATCAATCTTGATTTTTTTTAATAGTATCAATCTTTAAAATAGTATTTTTGAATTGATCGGTAGATTAAAAAAGACTAAAAGTTTTTATAGAATTTGATATCTAAATTTTTTAAAACTTTTTTTTTGAAAAAGTCATCCAAAGATAAAGTGAAAACATTTTATCTAGTCTATATTTTAAAAATTATCGGTTTTTCGAAAAAATTCAAATTTTTTTTCAATACAGTAAAAAAAATTTTTATTTAAATCGAAACAGATCAGAGTTCAAAAGTGATCGAATTGGCTTAGAATCACCCATATGTTACTGAAAATTTTATATTTTTTAACTTTGAAATATATTAATTATTTTTTAAAAATTATTAAAATTTATTATGTTTGGATCAGTAAAACGACAAATTCTACGCTATCAAAGTTGCATTACCGGCTTATTCCCACAAGTATCAAACGACAAAACAGTTGGAAGTGTTAGAGAAAGTATTTATTGTGCTGCTTCGATTTGGAGTTTATACCAAGCGTATAGGTACTTGATTTATTGAATCATAAAAATATTTTGTCTAGATATTATTGCGTATTTTGAATTTATAGTAAAATAATTTTTTCAAATTTATGATTTTTTTACAGGCGTATTGATGATGACAGAGGTAAATCTCATGACCTAGGTCAATCTGCAGTAAAGTGCATGAGAGGTATATTGGAATGTTGGATAAGACAATCTGATCGAATTGAAAAGTTCAAATTAAATCAATGCAATAAACATGCTTTCCACTGTAAATTTCATTTAGATACTGGAAATGAAATTTTTAACGATGAAAATTATTTTCACTTACAAGTAAATTTAATATTAGTTAAACTTATGTTAAATTGGTTGATTAGAATAAATTACTAAGAATAATAATATGGTACAGATATTAATGTATAGATTAATATTTTAACTTACAGATTGATGTTGTTTCTCTGTATTTAATATTTTTAGTACAAATTATATCATCTGGTTTACAAATAATCTATACACAAGATGAAGTAGCATTTGTACAAAATCTTGTATATTATGTAGAAAGAGCATATAGAACACCAGATTATGGAATGTGGGAAAGAGGAAGTCGTTATAATGATGGGACTCCTGAAATTCACGCTAGCTCTATCGGAATGGCTAAAAGTGCGTTGGAAGCAATCAATGGATGTAATCTTTTTGGTGAAAAAGGTGCTTCCTGGTCTGTCATATACGTCGATATTGATGCTCATAATCGTAACAGGAGCATTTTCGAAACAATGCTTCCAAGAGAATCTACTTCAAAAGTAAAGAAAAAAATCATTATTTAAAATTGTAAACAAAACTTGTTAACTCTTCGAAATCTTCGCATTTTTTTTTCTGTTTAGAGTGTCGATGCAGCTCTACTGCCAACTATTTCATTTCCTGCTTTTGCTACACATGAAGAACTTTTATTCAATGAAACAAAAAACAACATAACTAAAAAATTGAAAGGATCTTATGGTTTTAAACGATTTAGTCGTGATGGTTATAAAACAGTAATTGAGGACAGTAAACGTCGGTTTTATAAGTCTGGTGAAACTAAGGTAAAAATTTTAGTTTTATTGAATTCACCGAAATTGCTTTGAACTTTCAATATAGTAAAATTTGGCTTTTGAATGCTTATTTCAAGTAATTTTAACACATGGTATTAAAATTTTCAAATATGTGTTTTTTCAAAGTAACTTTGATACTTCTTAGCTAGTTGATATTCGGAACCTCTACGCTTGGAAATCAACGTCGAATTCTGCACAACAGGTCAAAATTATAAATGATTTGTTTAAAAGATATCAGATCCGAAAATTCTTTAAAAAAATTTTTTTTTGGAAAATTTTCACGTGAAATATCAGAATAGATTATGTTCTTGATCATTTAGACTAAGTTGTAACATACCGACAATAGATTACATAAATTTACAATAACCATTAAAAAGCTAAAACACTAAAGATTTCAGTCATTAAATTCAAGTTTATTTAGTACTTAATACGGTGAATTGTTTAATTTAGGAATTTGATAAAATTGAATGTGAATGGCCATTGTTTTATATATTCATGATAATTGATGGAGTTTTTAAATCAATGCCTGAACAAGTTGACGAGTATAGTAATTTATTGAAGAAGCTAATTCATAAAAATGCATTTGGTGGTAAAATATATTTTTCTAAATTATTACAATTATTTTGTGTATGTAAATGTTTTTTATATGACTTTGAGATCCTGTAATTCCAATGTATTACTATGTACCTGACAAAAGCATCGAAATGGAAAAACAAGATCCTGGAAGTACATATCGTGTATCAGGTATTGAAGGAAGCAGTGTTAAATCTTCGAGTAATGAAGAAGACGGCATTTTATTCTTGTGGAATCAAGCAATGTTCATTATAGCTCAATTACTTACATTAGGACTCTTGCACATTAATGAATTGGATCCAATTCGTCGTTATCTTCCGTCATATAACAGACCTCGTCGCGCAGGCAGATATTCTGCTTTCCAAGTTAGTTACACTTTTTTTAAATTTTTATTTATTAAAATATAATTATTCAATCAATATAGTTATCAATATTGAAATATTTTATCTATAACATTAAATTATATAAAGTATCGAATCGTATAGACTTTTTAAAAAAATTTTTTTAAACTTCATGCAGGCAAAACCTACCATTGTAAGTAAATTTTAGTTATTGATTGTGAAATGTTAAATTTAAAGTTTGTTCTATTAATTTTTTGTATATAATTTAAAATTTTAAGTATATGCTTAGTTAATATTTCTTTGAATGGCAGCAATAACGATTCGTTCGATGTAGTCATTTTTATTTCATGATTTTTTTTTATTTTTTATTTATCGCTATTGTAAATTTGTGTAAAGTTTTTTGCTTAAATTTTTGCATGGCCATTAACATCCTTCATCAAATTACATTTTTTTTTTTTTTTTTTCATTAGATAATTGTTAAAAAATTTTTACTTTAGGGTACTCACACAGATTTAGTGGTACAAATAGTTTTAATTGCTGAATCAATGCGACTGCAAGCTATGATGGCTACTTATGGGATACAAACTCAAACACCCCACGAAGTTGAACCTGTCCGAATTTTATCGTCATTGCAACTAATAAAAGTCTATCAAAAGCTTGGGATTAATAAAAAATTAAATCTTCAAGGTAGACCGGCAAGGCCTATCGGATCTTTAGGAACGAGCAAAGTACATAAAAAAATTTTTTTAAGTGTAAACGCGTCAATTAATAATTAAAAAATATTACTAAATGATAAATCGATGTAGGTATATCGAGTTTGTGGAATGACTGTATTATGCTACCCATTAATATTCGAAGTATCACAATTTTATTTGTACCGTGACATGGCTTTATTAATAGACGATATTAAAACAGAACTTCGATTCGTTGGAAAATATTGGAGACTTTCAGGACGTCCAACCGTTTGTTTGTTGATTCGTGAAGAACATATGAGGGACCCCCATTTCAAAGAGATGCTTGATCTTTTTGCAATGCTTAAAAAAGGATTTTGTGATAGTACTAAAGTACGAATTGGTCGATTACAAAATCTTATCTCGTCATCATGCATAGGTATTTTTTTTATTTTCATTTAATAAAATATTTGATTAGTTAAAATTTATATTAATTACACCGGCACACAAAAAAAAAAAAGTTGTCAGTACTTTTGACAGGACCCATATATCTTTATGTATTTTGACCCGCTGAATCCGAATTTGAGGTCAGTTTGACCCGTACACCGTCAAATTTTCGAGAAAACTTTGAAAAACCGAAAAAAATGACGAAAATCGGCAATTTAGGCGATTTAAAAAATTTTTTTGACCTAAACTAAGCATGATTTTAATGTATTTCGACCCGCTTAATACTTATCTGAAGTTTATTTAGACCATAAGCCATTAAAAGTTTAAGTAAATTCCAAAAAACCCTGAAAAATTGCAAAAAAAAGCAAAAAATAACAAAAAATTCCAGATATTGTGTTAAAAAAAATTTTATAAAATTAGATCAATCATGATTCTCATGTATTTCGATCCATTGCTTTTTTTTTGCTATTTTTTGCTTTTTTTGCAATTTTTCAGGGTTTTTTGGAATTTACTTAAACTTTTAATGGCTTATGGTCTAAATAAACTTCAGATAAGTATTAAGCGGGTCGAAATACATTAAAATCATGCTTAGTTTAGGTCAAAAAAATTTTTTAAATCGCCTAAATTGCCGATTTTCGTCATTTTTTTCGGTTTTTCAAAGTTTTCTCGAAAATTTGACGGTGTACGGGTCAAACTGACCTCAAATTCGGATTCAGCGGGTCGAAATACATAAAGATATATGGGTCCCGTCAAAAGTACTGACAACTTTTTTTTTGTGTGCCGGTGTTATTATTATTATTAGAGCATCTAGATTTTGTGAATTCAATGGAAACTGATATTGAACTTACTCAGTTCAAACAACTAAAACATGAATATATTGGCTATCAAAGTCTCACGGATGTACCACGAACATTGTCACATTCTGCAGAAACGCGAGATTATACTGTAAGTTAATAAAATTGTAAAATAAATTTACTGATGTAAAAAATATTAAAGAAAATATTTATGATTTTAGACGTTATCCAAAGAGCCGACTCATACCATACTCGATGAAATACGAAATGTTGATGGTCTCTTTGCGAAATGCCAACTCTATGGAATTATATTAAAGAGAGAGGGTAGTGATTATAAAATCAACGGAATATCAGGTAATAAAAAATAATATTGATTATTCAAATCAGCCAAAAATTAAAAATCAATAATTATGATGCAGTCGAAGATCATCTAAAAGCATTGTATCAACAAGCTGGTAGTTTGAGATATTGGATGGCAGTGCGTTATTGCAGTAGCTTATTGAATCATACTGTTGACAGTATCAGTCCGTTTATAACTGGAGTCCTTGTAAAAGGGAAGCAGGTGATTTAGAATGAATGATTCATTGAATTGTTATTAATAGATCGATTAATAATATATTTCATAATCATATAATTCATATTAATTTTGCAAAAATAATCTATAAACAGATTACTGTTGGTGTTATTGGTCAAAAAGAAACTGTTTTTGATAAACCCATGACACCTGGTGAAATACAATCGGTAATGTATTCAACTATTCAACCATACAATATTGTACAGGCTGTTCTTCAACAAGAAGTATTGTTATATTGTGGACGGTTAATTGGCACAAATCCTGCTATGTTTAAAGGAATTCTTAAAATTCGTATAGGGTACTTTTTTTTACTTAGCTTAATTTAAGTGATAAGAATCAATTTTTCTATCATAAGTATTGATAATTATAATTAGGTATATAAAAATACTTTTAGGTGGGTTTTAGAAGCTATGAGACTTTATCTTGAAGTAACTAATAAAAATTCTAAAGTTATAGAAAATTATAGCCCATATGAAATTCGACAAATTTTAATAAAAGTATTGACTGTTAAAGATTGGGCTACTACTGAAAAGTATAAATAATTTTTTATTATTATTTGAAATTTTTTACTGACATGTATCGTGAAATAAGTTGAAAAATTTTTTGATTTTTTTCCAACAGTTTATCTGTAATTATGCGAAGGAAAATTGAAGGAAGTTTATGTAGAGTTCCCGTACATTTTTATAATCAAGTATGGGAAGTTTTGACAAGATGTCCTGGTGGTATTCGAGTTAATGGACAAGAACTACCGCAGCAACCAACCTTATCTACTATGACACGTTCAGAATTGACATTCGCTTTGCTTGTAGAGTCAATTCTTCACCACATACAGCTGCCTGAGTATCGTCAAATAGTGGTTGAGGTATAGAATTTTAAAAATTATTTTAAACTATTGTTATTTATTAATTATTAAAATTATTTTAGCTGTTGAATATTGTATCAACTATTTTATTACGGAATCCGGAGTTGAGTTTTAGTCAACAAGTAGATTTAAATAAATTAATTGAAGATGGATTTGTTATGTACTGTAAAGATAATGAATTAGAAACAACCGATATGGTTTCATTTTTTGCTGCTCATTATTCAGTCACTACTGGATATCTTGCTAGATCAGTCGTGAATAATCTTTTAACGGGAGGTTGCATGACTACAACAAATGTTGATTCACTAGGTCTTGTGGATGAACCTCAAGAAATGTGCAACGTTACATAATGTTTATCAACGAAATAATTATACTGTATTTTATATAGTATGTGTGTTGTTTGAATAAAATTAAATTTTTGTGCCACATAGAGATCTATGTTAATAAATAAAGAGATTTTTTTTTCGTAGCATTTCTTGGTGAAAAAAACAGAATATTAGAAAGAACACTAATACCTCAAGGTGCAACGTGTTTTTAAGGTTTTAATATGTACTTTATAATCAGTTTGTTACTGATTTGTAGTTTTTCTTTTTTTTTTTAGTCAAGAGAATAATAAATTTTAAAAATCGTATCGTTTAAATATCCAACTTAATACGTCTGTTAGCATTGATCGACATTATTAATGATATTTCAGAATCTAATTAAGTTTCAAAATTCTAATTAGAGCAACTAATTAGCAACAAATTTATCATCACACATAAATTATTTTGCTTGAATAATGACAGAGATACTGATGGTCAATGTTGAGTAAGTTAATGGCAGCTTTACATACGTCAACTTAATATGGTAACTTCGTGATTTTTTTTATAATTTTCTCTCAAGTTAAAAGTTTTACTAATTTTTTCCATCAACGTCATCAAAATCATTACATCTAGATTATTTAAAATATTCATAAGGTAAAAGCCCCAATAGATGATCACGTACCAGTATATGATCACTCCATGTATCTGTATATCTATATTCACAAATATAGGTATACAAATACATGGAGTGATCATATACTGGTACATGATCATCTATTGGGGCTTTTACCTTATTTAATTTTTATTTAAAAGGTTCCAACCAATCATTTCGATTTCCGAATGGCTTCTCCCATTTGGATGCAGTATCAATGTACAAATTCATTTTTTTCTTCCCAAAAATGACAGGGAATTATAATATATTCATTAGGGTGTGCCAAAATTCAATTTTCGTGAGAAACCTTTTAAAATTGGAATTTTGAGTTCTGCTTTTAACAGAAGTTGTATTTGGACATTTCCTAAGATATTTTGGGGGTAAGGGATTTATTTTTCATAGAATTTTTTAATAGGAGCTTTGTTTGGGCATTTCCGCTGAAATTTCAAAATTTGGCCGGAAGTGCCCAAACATACCAGCTCCTGTTGAAAACGAAACTCAAAATTCCAATTTTAAAAAGTTCCTCACGAAAATTGAATGTTTGCACACCCATATTCATATGCATCTTATTTAGGTAATAAATATTTTACGTGAATAAAGCATAATTTTTCTTTAAAAAGGTGGTGATGTTCATCTTTTAAACACATGAGAATACTATCGCTTAGCAAAATTTGTATCCATAGTACGATTAGATCGTTGAATATTATTTATATTTGACCTTATTCTTGAAGCGACTGTTCCTCCTTCTGCTACTTTAGCTAGTTGATTTCTGAATTAAAAAAAATTAATAAATTAACAAAAGGTGAACCATCAAATTTGATTGGGAAAAAAAAAAAAAAAATGGAAAAACTCTACCAGAAAATGTCAACGTTAGAATTAGTTTTTTTTTGTGATCGAATAGTATATTACACCCCTAGGGATGCAAAGTAATAAATGTCTCAGATCATATGTAATTGTTGGCCGAGGCTAATCCGAGGTCAACAAACATGTGCTCTGAGGCTTTCTTATTTACTTCCCGAGGAGTGTATACTATTTTTTTCCTCGACAGAGGCGGAAAGCGGCAACTTTGTTTAGCGCAGTGGGGCTAAAGTTGACGCTTTACGCCCGGAGGGAAAAAAAATGAATTATTATTTTTCATATCACTAGCAAGGAAACTTAAAGTTTCAACGTCTGCCCGCAAAATGAAGTTAGAATGAGTGCAGGTTTGTGAAAAAATTTTTGTTGAACATTGTAAGCCTCTGAATGACGCATGAAATTTACGGATAAAAATACTCTAATAGTTTTAAGGGGGATAGCCAGGATACCAATATCCTGTTACGTGAATGTGGAACGCTTCACGTAATAATTACCGTAACTCCTATTCTTTCCCGCTTCACAGCATTATTTATATTTGTAAAAATGCTTGCCGTAAGATGGACGGAGTGGCTTAATGTATATAGAATAAGCGAAAGGAAATTTAGTATAGACCGGATAGCTCAAATGGTAGAGTAGCCGACATGTCTTCGGAAGGTTCTGGGTTCGAATCCCAGTCCGAGCTATCTAATAATTTTTTCTCGCATATTCTATAAACTCACAGTAAGATGATCCTCTTCACATTCCTTTCTCAATCCTTTCCTACCAATATCCTGTTACGTGAATGTGGAACGCTTCACGTAATAATTACCGTAACTCCTATTCTTTTCTGCTTTACAGCATTATTTATATTTGCACAGGGGGATAGCCACTGTGAAATTTCAAAAAAAAAAAAAATTTTTTTTTTTTTTTCATTAAATCCAAGTTTATAGATTCAAAAATATGTATCTAGAGTTTGGTATCAAAATTCCGAATATTTTCCGAGTTATATTCATTTTTGTGACAGCGCGTCAAATGACTTTACACGCGCGGCACTCCAACGAAAACGCGTTTTTCTCGAAACTACTTTTTTTGAACTGATGAGAACTGTACTTTGCATAAATATGAACCAATTTGCAACTTTTTTTTTTCCCCCGTGTTCGTCTATTCAGTAGCTATAGTTGCACGAAGGGGATTTTGAAAATTTTGATATTTAAGATTTTTTAGGGCTGTTTGAATCCAAAAAAATGAGGAAAAAAACGAAAAAATTTTTAATGTCGCCATTTTTTTTTTAATCCAAATTTTCAAAATCCCCTACGTGCAAAGATAACCACATGCATGCAGATTACAACGCTTTTTCGTTTTTTTTGTTTTAGATAATCCGTTTTTGAGTTAGAGATCGCATCATGGAGGGGGAAATTTTTTTGGTGCTCCACAAAAATGCTAATAACTTTGTAACAACATGATATTTTTTGATAAAAATTTAGGAGAATAATCTTTAATGTATACTTTATAAAACAAAAAAAAACCCGATCCCCAAATTCCTTTATTATCCCAGTCAAAAAAATTCCCGAAAATCACCTATTTTTTCGATCCTCACAGTGGCTATCCCCCTTAAATTCTCTGACAGACTCTATAATTTCGACTTAAAGTTTTAATAAGACGAGTGATGTGAAAAATGTAATTTATGGCATAGTATTAAATACGATTTCAGGTTGTCTTCGTTTCACTCAGACAGTCAATACTTGTTCTGATATCGTCGTATACCTCTTAAAAAATTTTTTATCAATAAATAGTTACCCTATAAAATCATTGTTATAGTTTTTTTCAGAAGGCTCTGATTTATCTTGTTCTTTGTAACGTTTGATATTCTTTTTACGTTCTTTGTCACGCCAAGAGGCATTAGCCATCATCTCTTTTAATCGTTTTAATTTTTCTTTATCTGAAAGTATTACTTTTTTCTGAGACTGACGTCTATCTTTATCTCTGACTGATCTATCCGAATCTTTATTACTCTTTGATGATTTACGATGGGACGACGATGAACTTGACTTGTTACTATTCTGTAATTTTAATTATTTTTTATTTAATGCGATTCGAAATTTTAAATAATTTAATGGAATAATGCATACCACAAGTTCTTGTAATTTTTTTAGTTTTACTGGATTTTGTAAAAGTTTACTTCTTGATTCCATTTCTTTTTTTTTAATAGCAAACAATGGATCCTCCTGTAACTTTTTTGCGAGATCAACTTGCTCATTTCCTGATAAAAATCTTAGTGATGGTGGTGCACAGTCTTAAGAAAAAAAAATTAAATTTATTTACTAAGCAAAAAATTAAAATTACCGCATTATGATTTTTAAAAATATACCGTATTCTACATGATTGCTTGGTAATTTATTGCGCTCTAAATTTTTTTCCGCTATAGCAAATTGTTCAAAAGTTTTATCAATTTTTTTTCCGGTTAAATAATCCTCACGATTAATAGATTGCTGGGGTCCTTTATACATCCAATCAAGTTTCTTATCATTTTTTTTTTCAATAGTTCCTTGTTCCATTGCATATTTTGTCAAGTCTTCTTTGTCACGTTCTAATTCTATATCTCTTTTTAATTCAGCAATTTTTTTTTTCTCTTGATTGTCTTGTTGTTGGGCTTTCCAAACTTTTTCCATATTTTTCATTGTTGAGGGATGCCATGATTTTTTCAAATTCTAAAATTCAATTTCAATGTTACAAGATTGTTATTTTAATACTTTCATATCACAATTGAAATAAAAAATTTTAACACTATCATCGTGAATAAATTTATATGACACTGAAATTAGCAGACACTTGACAATATTTTTGTTTTTCTTGAAAAATATATTAGGCCTAGAAAATTATTTTTAAAAAATTGCATTTATAATTTTTCAGAGCTTCTAAAGATGAACATTTTAAAATGATTTTTTTTTTTAGTATAATTTCTTTATTAAAAAAATTCTAAAAATTATCAGATGTCTCTCAATTTCAGTATCATAAATATACTTACCAGATCTCCACCTCCCATTTTGCAAGTTTGTTTAATAATTCAATTTCGCAAAAGATGAGAAAGATAAACGTAAAAACTAAAAAAGATACCAAAAATAGATAATCAATCAAATGTCACAATCTAAAGACTTTAACAAATAAACGGGCACATTTAGCTACAAAAAACACAACCAATGTGAGTTTGAATTGATACTGTAGAAAAACTTGAGGGGATTCACACACATGTCAATGGATATAAAGTGCTGCCACCTATTAACGACTAGGAATATTTTGGTAATCGTGGTAATTATAATTCAAATTCATCCGGAGACACGATAGTGTTCGCGCCAAGTACACGTCCAATATATGGCGTGAGACGTGTCTCTATTCTCTCATCATATGTCAACATAACCTCCTCACATATTTAGCTCTATATTTTTTTATTATTGCTAAGACACTAACACTTGACATCATTGTTAATAAGTTTCTTTTTTTTACACGCTTTATATTAGCTTCACTTGTATGTCAGTTTGTTTGTCAGTTTGTCAGTATGTCAGTATGTAACTCTCCGTAGGTAATCTGCGCGCCTGCGGCCTTCCTTGGTTCTGGTAGCCGTTTCTCAGGCTCGCTCTCCGAAATCGAACTCTGATACCCCGTATTTATAATATTTATAAATAATTATTTTTTATTAGCTTCACTTGTATGTCAGTATGTCAGTATGTCAGTATGTAACTCTCCGTGGGTAATTTGCGCGCCTGAATATTTTTGATAATCAACAAATAATAATAGTTTAAAAAAACTAAAAAATCACGCTTTTATAAATAAACCAAACTAAAAAGTAAAAAATAAATAATAGTTTAAAAAAACTAAAAACACGCTTTTTATAGAAAACCAAACTAAAAAATAGAAAATAAATTTAAATTAAGAATAGTGTTAAAAATTTCAATAAATATAAATTAATAATAGTGTAAATAAAAAAAATGTATTTTATTTTAAAAAAAGCGTGGGGTGCTTTTTAAGATATTATCAAAATGATAATCACTCTACTCATATCTGTTAATAAAATATTTATAACTATTGACACCATGCACCTCACGCTTTTTTTAAAATAAAATACATTTTTTTTATTTACACTATTATAAATTTATATTTATTGAAATTTTTAACACTATTCTTAATTTAAATTTATTTTCTATTTTTTAGTTTGGTTTTCTATAAAAAGCGTGTTTTTAGTTTTTTTAAACTATTATTTTACCAATTATGCATATATTACAAAAAATTATTGGATCTTAACAATTATTTAATATATCGCCAGTTTGAAAACTTTTGCTTGCGCCTGTTTTCGATTCTACGAGAGATTTTACAAATTTAGGGCGAATTTTCTTATTTCCAAGTTGGCACCACTTAACCCTGTAATTCTACCATCTAAGTAGTTAATATACTAAGTTGTTATGATCTGATCCGATGTTTAGTAAGTTTTTACTGCTGTAGATATCTCAATATTATAGTTAGATTCGGCTCAGATCGGCGGGCTCTTTAAAATTCGCTAAAGAATACGAAAGTATTCCTGTTACGGACTTTCGTGAATAATAATTAATATTATCATTAATTTATACTAGTTATGATGAGGATTTGGCATTCGGTATTATGAATGATGAGATTTTATATGCAAGTTATATGGGATATATTGTAAGATGTTTCATATACAGGAGTTACTTGCTTACTGCTATATCTTAATTTTCCTAAGTTTTACATCGAGTTAATAACTTATTTTAGAGGGGAGATTTTAGCTTTAGGGTTGGATTTATTATAAGAATGATTTCTAATTGGTCGATTTCTTCAAGAGTGGGACTCAAAAGTAAAAGTGACGCCTTCGCTTAATTTTCTCTCGGAAAAGTGAAACTAACCATGTGTTTAACACATGGCGTCGTAGTCGTTGCCTGGTTAGAAGAAAAGCCATAAAAAAGGGAATATTTAGTTTAGCCTAGGATAATAAAGTCCTTTATTCAAAGTCGTAAATTGTAGTATTTTGCTAGAGTCTCTAAGAAACAAAGATGTATTTGTTATTTAAGATTTTAGTTTCTCCTTTTTATAGCTTTTCTCGAGATATTATATTTTATTTTCCTCTCGAGTGACCATTCTATATTTAAGTATTCCATATGTTTTATTTTCTTTGTTACGATGTTCTTAATATTATTCTTATTATTTTTCTACAAATAATTATTCTTATAATTATATTATTAATCAATTATTTGTCTGATTTGAATTTAAATAAACCGCTAATTTATATCCTATGTAGATGGCGGCATGTACTGCTACATCACAAAGTACTGAACTTAGCGCCGATATAAGTAGTTGGTCTTTAGTTTAACATTTCAATATATGACAGTAGGTGGAGCCACAAAATCATTACCGCTATATTTTAGATGTCACATTGGTTAGTCACGCGCGTCATTTAAAGTATTGTAGTAATTTTGTTTGTAATTAAATTATTACAAAAATTCATGCATAAAGAATCAGCTGAATTACTTGAGAAGTACATATTTGGAATTTTAAAATATTTATAAAATATTTGATAATGTCACTTAATATACTCTTTACAAAAAAAAGATATATCCCACAAAAAACAGTTTCACTGTAAACCGCCGCGCCAAGTACACGTCCAACTATTGTTACAAACTATAATAATTCAATTTTTACAAAAAACTATTGAATCGAAAAAAAAAAACGAAGTACAAAAAATTTTTTAGATTAAAAAAACATTAAAGACAGTAAATACTAAGGAAAAAAATTTAGTGTACTTGGTGTGCTATACAATTCACACTACAAGTATCAATTTTAAAAACTGTGGATAATGAAAGTATTCGAATGATGCTCACCAAATACATTTAATTTTTTATTTTTTTAACGCATGATATATTTTGTCCGTTTCTTCACTTAAATTACAGTTTTCAACCTCAAATAACTCAAACAGATATTAATTTTCAATAAAAATCGGAAATAATTTCATGAAAATATCAATTTCTTTTTTTGTTCTTTCGAATACTTATTTACTTACAAATTTCTGCACATTAATGGTTCTCAATCTCAAATTACAAATTATTCCCATGTTAATAAGACGATAAGTAGCGTCAACAACTACAAATGAAGTAATAAAAAAAGGACAAATAACAAATTATATCATGCTAAATTATATATGATAAAAGAAAACTTCTGACCAAAATTTATCCAAATCGAAGGGGGTCGATTCCAACTATTGGTCGATTTGACATGGAATGACCCATATATTTTTCAAATTCACCACGTGACAACGTATTCGACTCCTAGATGATTAACCGTCAGGATTAACCAGCCTTTAATTTAATTTGTTGTCAACTCATTTTTAATTTTCAATTGTTTTATTTAAAAATTATTGATAATGTGATGACAATGCTAAAATCAGCAGTCGCTTAAAAATTTTTGTTTTTTTTTCATTAATTAAATTTGAACTAAAAAAATATTTCCAAAAATTGCACTTATAATTTTTCAAAAAAATCTTCTGCATGTAAAATTTTTCTTTTAATTTCCAAAAAGTGCATTTATCGTTTTTCGAAAAGATCTTCTAATTTAATTTTAATTTTTTAGTTATAATTCTGTCAATGATTAAAATTGTCAGATGTCTGCTAATTTCATTTTCATACATGATGAACTATTTTTTTTATAAATAATATATGTATAAAAATTAATAAATGTTATGCTAAATAATAAAATTCTGATATTTCAAGAGGAAAAAAAACTTCATGATGGCTTCACCTATTAGAAAAAATTATAAATACTTTTCGTAAGTGGCAATATATGTAATATAGTACTTAAAATAATAAAGGGATCCTACAACCCCACTACTTACTCCACCCGTACATGTGCTAAAAATTAACAATAAGAATAAAATTATTTTTATTTTTTGCTAAATTTAATCCGTTTTGGATTGTTCTAGCAAAATTTTAATGAAATAAAAAATAATTGTATTGGTATTTACTTATAATAATAAGG
Source organism: Cotesia glomerata (assembly GCF_020080835.1). Taxonomy (NCBI): domain Eukaryota; kingdom Metazoa; phylum Arthropoda; class Insecta; order Hymenoptera; family Braconidae; genus Cotesia; species Cotesia glomerata. The sequence goes on along the minus strand of NC_058167.1, from coordinate 6,175,959 downwards.
TTTTTTTTTATTTTCCTGCTAATTTTAATATATATATATATATATATATATATATATATATATATATATATATATATATATATATATATATATATATATATATATATATATATATATATATATATATATATATATGTAATATAACCAGCCTTGTCATCAGGATATCTCGAAAAGTTTTCAACCGATCTTGATGAAACTTGGTACACATATTCTTTGGGTAATTACCGAGATCGAGTTCGAAGATGAGCAAAATCGGTTTATTAGTTTAGAAATGGCGGCCATTTAAAATTTTCAAAATTTGGTAAATATCAAGTTTTGTAACTTTAACCGTAAATAACTTTTGACTGACAGAAAAGAGCTCATTTCCAGAAACTTTATGGTAAAGCTGATTTTTATTAAAAAATTATTACAAAAAAATATAAAAAGAAGGTTCATTTGTAAAAAACTTGAAAAACTGTAAGTGCAAGTTTTATACAATATTTTTTAGTTCTAGTTTAATAAATAAAAAAATCATAACATTAAAAACGTTGGCTAATTTTAGTGTCATTTTTAAGTTAAGCAATGAACATTTCTTAAGATTTTTATTTTTAATCAATTATTCACTTAGGGCCTATTTAAAAAAAAAATGGCCTGAGAAATGGTCCAAAACAAGCCCTGAATATGCCCGAACTGCGATAAAAAATAGGCCCAAAATATGATCAATAATAAATTCGAAATTTGGTTAAAAATAAGCCCAAAGTATGGTCAATACTCCCTGATAAAAAAAAAAGTATTGAGACAAAGAAAAAAGTATTGAAAAGTATTGGTTTTCTAATCAATCCAATACTTTTCAATACTTTTTTCTTTGTCTCAATACTTTTTTTTATTTAGGGCTAGCTCCAAATATCGTCAAGAATAGACTCAAATTTGATCAAGGTCCAAAATTTATGAAAAAGAGGCCTAAATATGATCAAATTGTTGAAAATGAGACCCAAAGATTGTTGAATTGTTAAAAGTAGGCCCAAATTTAGTCGAATATGCTCTAAATGGACGAACAAGATCCAAATTTGACCAAAACAGGCCCAAACGTGACCAAAGTGTTGAAAATTGGGTCCAAATATGGTCAAAATAGGCCCAAATTGACCAATTGGCCAACCCCTTCCCCTTTAATCATCACTTTATGTATATTTATATATAACCCTCGGAGTATACACTTCCGAACAGAACTTTAGAGTACACACGGCGTAAAATTGACCTTACTTGACTTTCGAAGAATTATATCTCAGAAACTATCCATTTTATCGGAATTCAGGCAATTACATCTTTGGTAGGTAAAACAATGCTCTTTTGAATACAATAATTATTATTCTGAATTAAATAGTTTTTAATATTTAAAAAATTAATCAAAAATGAACCTATTTTCGAGAAATATTTTAGGACAAAAAAATTCTGGGGTCAAAATGACCCCTACTGATACTCTGAGGGATAATTTCATCAAAATGCAGTGCTCCTGAGTCTTATACTATTCATACATAAGAAACAACAGTGAACATGAGTTAGAGCTCTATGAAAAATCTTATATTCTCATGAAAATAGAAAAAGACAAATATATTAAAAGCAATATTGCCTTTAACCAAATGATGAGGCACTAAACTTGAAGCAAAAAAGAAATTATGGACCGAGAGGTCATTAAGGGAAGTATCTTAAGATCTTAAGATGCATCTTTAGAATTTATCAAAGATAGTTCTGAGTGACCAAATCGTTCTGAAAGATTTAATAAAAAAAACATCCGAAGACTCTAGACTTAATATATCTTGTACTCTATTTGGGAGATCATAATATCCTTCTTCTTTTAATATGGTGAGTACTTCATCCACAACTTCTTTTTTCAACAAGGATACATTTTTTATAACCCAATTCTTTAATTTTATCGACAACAAAATTTTTTGGTGGGACTGTTGCTGTTGAAGGTCATGTCTTTTTAATATTATTGTATTAGAATTAAATTGACATTCATCAACCCAACTTTTTGGTTCCATATTTATAACTTGACCTTGCATAACACTATTATTAGATGATTCTTTCAATGAAATTGGACAATAATAAAAAAATATTCAAGGTTATGTCAGTAGTATTAAGTATGTTCAAACGTAAGTTCAAATTATTGTGCATCTTTATTTGTTTATCATTATAACTTTTTGATTCTCGATATAAATTAATTATTTATTCACTTATAAAGAGCGTATTACATTTTTCTTATATCACAAATTCTTCAAATTTCAAAATCAAAGTCATTATATTAGTTAACGGTATTGGTGAGTATAAATAAGAGCATTCAATTCCTTATTAAATACTTAATATTTAAGATATGTAAGATATTTTGTCACAAATATAAAAAACTATTTTGTTGATAATCAAGAAAAAATATTATTTTTTTGAAGGAAAGCATTTAAAAATCATATCAAAACAAACATGAAATATTTCATGTACATATATTTGGTACATTCGAAATTTGCTTTATACCTACGAACGAACTCACATGAAACTTTTCGAATGCGAACGTTGTATGGAGAGTGCGCAGTGAAAAAGTGTTCGATTCCAGTCTTTCTTGTCGATCATCATCATTTAGCTGTAGTAAATTTACGTATATTTTTATGTATATGAATGTGAAAGCTGCAAAATTAATATAGATATTTATTATTTTTTTATTGCCGGTTGACAGGTATAACGATCATAGATTGAATATCAACAAAAATGTCCGTAAAAGTGTATATATCAGGAATTAGTGGTAATAAAGAAGTAAGTCAAAAATTTAATTACTAATCAAAGAGACTTTGCTTTGGGTAGTACACATTTCGGGTAAAAGTTAACTTTCATGACGTTTCTCGACTTGTACCCGCCATCAAATGTATCAAATTACATTCTAATAGTCCATTTTCAAATTAAATTAATTTTTTATAACCTTTAATTATAATTATTATATTATTCCATCCAAACATGGCTTTAAAACAGTAGTAAATGCCATTTTTTTAATTGTTTAATTTTTCAATTTTACCTTTTAAAGGATAACTTACTAGTAGCAGTAATTAACTTGATCAGCTTACACATATGCCATTAATTATTTTGAATTGATTATTATTTTTATTTTTATCTACATTAATGAATGACTAATATTTCTTGACAGTGATTCAAAGCTATTCTTAATATATATTTATATATTATTTTTCAGGTTAAAAAAAGACAACAACGAGTACTTATGATTTTAGATAGTAAAAATGTGCAATATGAAATAATCGACATCACAGAACCTGGTAAAGAAGATAGTAAAGAATACATGCAAACTAATGCCAATCCAAAAGACAGTAAATATCCTTTACCTCCCCAAATATTCAATGAAGAAGATTACTGTGGGGTAATTAAATTGTTATTTTTCTTTTAAACCTAAGGTAAAAGACCCATTTATTGATACTGGCCTAATTGTTTGACACTGGCAATTTTATTTTAGTTAAAAAAAAAATCAACTTTAATAAATTAATAAATATAATTTTTGAATTATAAATTTTAAGATAATTGGTTTTTTGAGAGCATTTTATTTTTTTAATAAATAAAATAGAATAATAAAATTATTAGAATAGTTAGAATAAAATTGCAAATGTCAATAATTGGGTCATTTACCTTATATACAAGTACATCAAAACAACTGGTTTGAACATAAATGTAATAAATGTGTAATTTATACATGGGGCATTACATGCCTAACCAACCACTCTCTTGAATTCGATTTTTTTCCGATTGAGTAAAAATGCTTTAATACTTTTCTACCTCACTAAAATTATATCTGAATTGTTACAAATTTTTTTTTACTTAACTGGAACAGAGTTTCTAATAGAAAAAATAATTGACTTACTAGGCCATCTCTAAAATTTTTCGCTGTTTTCGAGCTTGAATTGCTTAAACGTATATTTTCCTGAAAAATTATGAGATTATCAAGCTCATCTGAAAATTCAGTGTTATCTTATTCCAGCATTGCCATGGTACCTTCCAAACTAATCAATCATCAAAATTCTAATTAGGGTAACTAATTAGCAACAAAAAAGCAAATCTATATACTCTTTGTTGTTTGAATAGCATTCAAAAATTTATGAGCTTCCTTTTTAACCATCTATTTTTAATTATTTCAGTATAAATATTCCAAAGCTCGAGCAAGTATTTTAGTAAATGTGTATATTAGAGTGTATCAAAAAAATCGAATATTTTTTTTTTTTCCAATGAACATTGAGAAATCGTCAGATTATCTCTAAAAGAAGATCCTCTGAAAATATGAACTCTTAATATTAATATTTAGAGGTGGCGTCATGTAATTTATATTTCCCATTTAAATAACATAAAAAATATTTTTTTAAAGTTTGGAATTTTGTAATGTGACAACGAGCTACTTTATAGGTAAAACTAAACCCTTCCTTATGGGAAATTAAATGCTCTACAAAAAAGGTCTGATTGAAATTTTGCGTAAACTTGCGTCTCCTTTGGTGTAGGTTGGTGTATCACCACCGTTGAGCAGTACTACATCTAATGTAGAAAAGGCTTCTAGTAGTTCCTTTCCTCGCGCGTTTGTATGCTTGCTGCCCCAGTCTACTGCCCAGGCGTTGAAGTCCCCGGCTATTGCCACTGGGTGGTAATGCTTCCCGTCCTCGGTAAGTCGATTCAGAAATGCGGTGAATTCGACAGTAGAGAGGCTAGGTGGTGCGTAACAGCTATAGAAGCGGATGCCCTCTACTGATACTGCTACAAAGCCGGCATTGCTGTTGTCGACTGCATTTTGGAAAGGGAGCTTGCCACATGACCAGATGACAGCTTTGGAAATGCTGTCAGATTCCCAGGATTGGGTACTCAGGTGTTTATATGGCTCTGCTATCAGTACCAAGTCAAGCTCTAGTTCTCGCACGGATTGCATGAGCAGGTCATGCGCTGCCTCACAATGGTTGAGATTGAGCTGCAGTATCCTCATGTTTGTTTGTTCGTCAACTTCTGGAGTGCCTCCTGAAATAACGGGCACTTATAAGTACCGGCATGGTGGGCAACATTCTCTGCACTTTCAATCTCAGCACATAATGCACATTTGGCTGGATTTTTACAATCAGCAATCTTGTACCCTTCTTGTCCGTACCTGATGCAAAGCTTCGACCGGTCCACCTTGCTTCTGCACTGGGATCCATGATGTCCGAAATGCCAGCATTTAAAGCATTGAATAGGTCTCTTCGTTGCCCTTATTCGGCAATTAACCTAACCAATCCGGATTTTGCTACTTCCATCCAGTAGTTTCTGTGCTGTTGCTGCTGGTAGAATTACTGTGGCAATTTGAGTACCTCTATAGGCCTTACGGATCTTGATTGCCTCTAGTGGTATCTCACAGCCATCTCCAGCTTCCTTTTGTAGGGCACCCTGGATGTCATCCTTCGTTGTGTCATCATCGACGTCTCGGATTACCTCCTGTGGTCCTTTGCAGGTTACTCTTGCGTCTTCTTTCAGTATGTCTGCAATGGTTTTTCTCAATGTTTGGCCTTTGTCGGTGTTCTTCCTCGAAAGAGTTATCAGCATATCTCCAGCATTGGTCTTATGGATCTTTTCTACCGTACTGCGGACCTGATCATCAGGGACGTCCTGTTTTATTCGGCGCAGGATCTCGGCGTACTTTGCTTTCTCTGTCAGCCGGATGATGAGGGCATCCGGTCTGATCCATTTCCGCGGTTTCTTTCGCTTGGGTTCAGATCGGGGTCCTTTGTCATCTGTTTTCAGAGCACCTCTTTCTTCTGTCGCTTTAGCTCCTTCTTGGACTGAACTTTTTGCCAAACCGACGCTTTTTCCTGTTCGTCGCTTTGTACTGCCGCTCCTTGCGGAGGGCTTTTCTTTAAATCCTTTTTCTTCACGACTTGGCTGATTGCTGGGTCAGGAGAAGGTCGATCTTTTCTCTTACCTGACTTGCTGCTGGTTTTACTTTTGTCTTCCGCGACTGTTTCACCGTCACCTTCGGCTCCGGTGTCCATTGCTTCGTCAGTCACGACGACAGCCTGACAGGCTTTCTCCGGTGTAGCATGGGAAATGCGCTGCAATGATGAGCGCCACTCCTCGTCCAGCTTCTCAAACCTTTGAAGGGCGTTAGCTACACCAGTCGTCTTGGCCTTTATCTCTTTGTGAATGTTGACCTTTGGTTGGACGAAATCATTCAACTCACTGATCAGCTTTTCAAGGCGTTTGAGCGCTTGCGAACGCTTCATTTCAGCGCTTGTGTCAATCGCTGCTTGTTGGACATGTAGCCCGTTTCCACTCTTGAGCGGGTTGTCATAACTAGGAACGGGTGTACCCTCAGAGATAGTACTCCTACCCCAGTTCCCTGAGGCCTAGTCGACACTTAGCCAGTCCCGGAATACACAGACGGACTAGACTCGCTCGGAGCGGTGAAGATTCCGATCTCTAGCACTCACTGCGTACTCCCTGATCAAGGCCCGAGGTGGCTGGCTCCTGATCTACTGCTGTAACTTATACCTCGGCAGAGCAAGCTCACATCAGCCGTGGCCTGCGTCGTCGGAAACTACGACACAGGTTCCGGACACTCCCAGTGGGTTACAACAGAGAACGATCTTCTTCTTGCTAGATCAGTTAGTGTGACCAACCCATTAAGGGGAGTTTTGTCCACGGGAGCGTATTTTATTTAGCTCCTACCCTCTGTACCTTGTCAACTAAGAGACTCAGTGTCATCCAAGGACAGCGAGCGTTCTCCCATCCGCTCGGGGAGACGCGCCCGGTAGCAGTATCTCTTCTGCCCCGAGTGTGTGTGTGTGTGTGTGATTCAAAATCTAATCAGTTCTTAAGATCAAAAAACCACGTCGATCACCGCAAGCCCGATCAATATCAGTTGATTCGTTCGTGAGTTATCGTTGTCGAAAGAAAACCGAAAAAAGTGTTTTTTCGGAATTACTTCAAAGTTCCTGGCTCAATCGATTTAAACTTGAAAATTTATCATGGAGCTTCAAAAACTGCGTCAAATGCCGCCAACTACGTGAAAATCGGTTCATTCATTCAAAAGTTATTGCTGTTTGAAAATTCAAAAAATTGTGTTTTATTAAACTGCTATTAGAGTTTTGAGCTCAAAGAGCTCTAATTGACACAAAAATATTATTTTTGAGCTCGAAGAACTCAAAAACGTAATGTTTAGTTTTGAGCGCTTAAGAACAAAATGAGCGGGAAGTTGCAGGGATGGCCTTTAGGGTCAACCGTCATCCTAATTTTTTGTATAATACATTGTACTAATCTTAAAAGATCCTGAAATTTTAAGAACTGTTTTTTTTTTTCAAGAATGTGAATTTTTGAATTCAAAATAAAATTTTTTTTTGTTTTTTGCAATTTTTAAATGAGGTTCAGTTATGCGAATACATAGTATTGTAATTTTGAGCATTAAAAAATTAAATACAAGACCTGGAATTAGTAAATAATAAATTAGTTTCAACTTTTTTTTATTTTTTGGACATGATCTTAACGTCAGGCTGTCAGGATGTTCAAAAATTCAAAATTTGACAAATTTGGCATTTTTCAAAATTTTTTTCCAAAATATTTTTTTTTCAATAGCCTCAAGTGATAATACTTGAAATGACTTTCTAAGACCTTAAAACATTGAAATCTGAAAAAAAGTTAATTTACGAGAATCGAGCTGAAAACAATAGCTGTTAAGCTAAAACAGTCAAATAATCTCATAGTTTCTATAGAAAATAATGAATATTCTACGAAAATTAAAAACTCAGTAGGCGTTATTTAAATGAAAATTAATATATTTTTACCGACGGTATTTATGAAATTGAGATAAAAATGACAACTAATTGTTATTATTTTCTAGGACTATGAAGATTTCGATTTAGCGAATGAAATTGATGAATTAGAGAAATTTCTTAAACTTAGTTCTCTCGATGATGAAATCGAAGAAAACAATTCTACAAGTAATAATGTAACCAACAACAGAAAATCATCTAGTCGAGAGGTTAGTATGTCAATCCTATTTTTTTATTTTTTTTTTGCATAATAAAAAATTCAATTAATTTATACGGTTTAAAATAATTTTTTATCATCTAAATCATAAAATTAAATAAAATTTTTAGGCTTCTATGGAAAATGATAACATTGTACATTCAGAGAGGTAATTTCATATTTGACATAACATGTAGAGATTAAATTTACATTATCTTTTATTGATAGTTAATAAAATTTTTAATCATTTTAAATCAATTTTTTCAGTAACATAAATGAAAGAGAAAACTCAATTACTGATGATAAAGACTCTGAAAAAATGAAATCATCCGATATTGACGGCTTAAATAAATCACTATCAGAAGATATGGATCACACAGACATATCTGAAAAGAAGAGTGAAAAATCAGATGATGACGAACAAGAAGAATAAATAATGAATAATATAGTTGATATCCTTTAATTAAGTGTTATTATTATTTAGGACTAATGACCTCGTCGGTAAATATTCTTTTGCTTAATCATCTTTATTGTTGTCCAAGATGTGTAAGAATACCGTACTGCCAATTATCGATTAAAAATTTTTTCAATGAATCAAGTTAATATTAAAAAAAATTCTCTAGAATTTTATTACTTTGAATAATTTTATGATCAAATATTTATGCCAATTTTTTTTTTAATATTACATATTTGGGATGGGAAATGTTAATTTTATTTCTTGAACTGATTGTTGATTAGATTTAATTATTAAATCAAAGAAAATTCGTTTGAAATGTCCTTTTTTTTTAATTTAATAATATATTACAGTTTTAAAAGATATAAATATCAATTAATAATTAATTAGAGATAAGTTGAAATTTTAATAGAGAAAACAAAGTAAATAATATTTAAAGATTATTTAGTAATGAATATACATCTTCTTAATAAGTTATTCATGTATTAATAGATATTGTTATTTGGGTATCAAATAAATTCAGTTTATTAAATTTATTTTTATATTATTATGAATACAATTATAAATTTCCAAACTTAAAAATGTGAGTAATTTTTATTGTTATTAAAACTGAATAAATTAAAATTTTTTGTTTCTTGAAATATGAAGATAGGACGACAGTTTATTTAGATTCGACTCAAGTATTTTTTAGTAGATTTCATAGGAATTGAATTCTTGTATTTCACCTCATGTCGCGAGTTTCATATTTTTCGATATTTTGTGTCTTAATGGGATAGTTTCCCAAAATACTGATGTTTTATAATTTCGTGCATAAACTGGGTGCACGTTTATACATTTTAGAAATAAAAGTAGGTCATCTATATACTTTTCACATGTAAAAAAAAACATTTGCATGGATAATTGATTAAATAGTATTATTATTTTTGTGCACTCGGCTAATACATGAGTGTTCTTCACAAAAACTACTACTTTTGTTAGTGACGTCTACAAATTCCATGTTTTTAAGAGCGATAAAAAACACATTGATTGTGGTTTTCATGTCTAGAAAGCATGTAAATTATGAGCAAAATTAGAAGAGGTTGTTTAAGAAAATGGCCAATGCGATATAAAACCCCCAAACATATAAATAAATATATCAATGAGTTTTAATTTTAAACAATATTCCTTTGTTTGATAGGCATAACAAAATTGTCAAAAAACAATTATAAATAATTTTTTTTAAATAAAATGAGTTCAAGTTTCTAATTTTTAGATCTGGAAATAAGAGTGTTGTAGAAAAATAAAATAGATTTTCTTTGCTGACTGTGAAATCTTCTGAGTATGATATTTTTTTTCAAGAACAAAGAATGCTATTTTTATAGTATTAGATTTGATGAAAAAACTCCTTACCTTCATTCACGAATAAATGAAAGTTTTATCCATTACTACAATTTAACTAAATATAAAGTATAATACGACATACAAAGTCTATTTTGATTCCAGTTGCTCAATGGCCATTTTTTAAATTGAAACGAAAGTTTTACTTTTATATCGGTATCAAAAGTAATCTATTTTTTTAATTTAGAAACTTTCATTTACTAAGTATTGAAGAAACATTTAAATTGATAAGCAAGAATATGATTCTAAAATATAGATTAGTTTCATAAGTAAGGATATATCGACTAATATTACTAAAAACTCTGATCTATCAAAATTTAACCATTTTCAATGAAAGCATAGGAAATTTTAAGTTGATCAATTTTCGAGTAATGCAACAGAACAAAATAAATTTAAAATAGATTGCTATTTAATATAATCTTGATAAGATTAAATGCAATAGAAGTTAGAATAATATTTGTTCTTTGATTTACAATGCTACGTATAATTAACGAAACGTTGTTAAATCAATAGATAAATTTATAAATAAACTGTTTAAAAACTCATATACCCATCTTTTATTGAAAAAATTTTAATTCATGTATCAGTCAATGTTTTATTATTCATCATTAATAACCAATAAAACGATTCATTATAACAAAAAGTAATAATTTACAAAAAACTGTTACAACAATGAAAAATATTTTATTTTCATTTCGGATTTTGTATCATAGATGATAAGCACTTTCAACAGTTTTTATTATTTGGTTGATCGATAAATTTAACTAACACCTTACTTATTAAATAGTAATTTTACGGTTTTATTAACATTTGACTCTATAATATTGCTAACAAGTGAATTACAAAAAAACTTTTCATTTTTCAATGTGTTACACTTAAGTATACATTTGTAATTATTTCTTCAGTTCTTACTTCCGTTATTTATTATGATGAAAATTCTGACAGGAATTGTATTAGATTTATATTCTTATACCAAGTTACTATTAATTTTATAAATATTTATAAATACTTATTTTTTTTGTATTGCAAAAAATTTTTGTGTCTTATTCATATATACACGTATAATTACATATAATAGAAAAATTCATTCCATCATTCTTATCAATAAAAAAGGTAATAAAACGAAAATGTGACATTTTTTTTTCATAATTAGAGATTAATTTTAATTTGATATTATGCAAAAGATTTTTATAAAATAGTTCATTAATTTTTTTTCAAGAAAAAAAAATAATTATAAAAATTAAATTGAAAAATATTCTTAAAATACATATATACCTCATTTGTGAAAAAAGCGCATTAAATAATTTTAGATCATACAGGAAAATCTAAAATTCATTACAGGCTATAAATTTTAACATATACATGGAAAAATTTTTTGTGATGATTTATCGATGATTATAATAGAATATATGAAATATGTACATATTAATTTTTTAAACTATACTTCATAATATAATCAGCCTTAAAAAGTCATTCGTTCAAAATCAGTACTTCAAGAAAAATTTTATTCTAACTGCAAGAGTTATATTCATTGAATAGACAATTATAGATTATTACCACCATGACTTTATTATAACATGTTAAAGACCAATAAGGTAAGAGCCCCAGTAGCTGCTCATGTACTAGTACATGCTCACTCCATGTATTTGTATATCTATATTCACAAATATAGATATACAAATACATGGAGTGAGAATGTACTGGTACATGAGTAGCTACTGGGGCTTTTACCTTAACTCAAAATAATTTTTCCTGCGGAAAATTCGCTTTGACATATATTATTTGCCATCAAATAATTTTTTTTTTTTTTCAATTTGAATACTTTCACTCAAATGATTAATTTATATTGTCCTATTTCTGAGAAAATTATACTTAACACTTAATCAAGTTATTAATCAAATTAATTATTTTAATAATATATAATTATATCATTTTCTTTTATGAATTTATTTCATTGCGTCACGTAAAATATAATTTGCGCATAATGCAAATTTTTTTTCATTTTTACATTTTCCTACAGATTCACCTGGATTTTTCTTATGCACAAATCTTAATATCTTGCATAATGTTTCTAAATAATATTAAATTTCGGATGGGATTTGACATGCACACAATACATTTCCTTTCACTACGGCAGCTCAGTAGTGACCTTTTCTAAATAATATAACTATTTGAAATCATAAATAATTGTAGCTTATAATACAGAAAATTAGAAATAGATGGTTGAATGTACAATAAAAATGTGCGTTAAAAGTGAACAAGATTAATTTTCGTTTAACTATAAATCGATGACCAACTTAGTTCAATGATTAGAAATTCTCAGCAAAAAATATATATGCATAACAATGAAAATTGAAAGTTTCAATTTAATCCGTACCAAAATATTTCTGTCCAAAATGGTTTGGTGCAACGTTGTGAATTTCTGATGTTAAAATCTTCATCTAAAATATAATTTCAATTATTGCAGTTGAAAAAAAAAAAAAAATCTAAAACAAAGCTTTAATTTACCTTAGGAAAAACACTGACTAGAGTTTTAGCAGCGGGTGGTGTGCAAAATAAATTCGAAAGAATAATATTTTCTTCTAATACATTATGCTCTTTTAAAACAGCTATGGCTTTTATCACAGTATTTCCAGTGCCTATGACATAAATAAGTATTTATTAAATTTAGAGTCAAAATTAAAAAATGTCTTTAGTAGTAGCATTATTATTATTACTAACAATAATAATATTCTAAATATTGTTTACTTACTCATGATTGGATACATCAGTAACACTTTACGATCAGCTATATCATCTGGAAATTTAGCATAAACTACCTTGGCTTCGTGTGTATCCATATCACTTTCAACTAATATTTTTCCAATTCTTATGCTTCGACAGCAATCCCTTAAACCCTGAATTTTGAAAATATCATAATCATAATTCGAATTGTTAATATATAATTAAAGAAATCATTTATTCGTTAAATTACTTGCTCCATAGCTTCACCACTTCTGACTATCGACACACCGCAGTTCCCTTTTTGATATTTCAAGCCATTGTAACTAGCTCCAGTAGGTGTAGTTATTACAATTTTTGTAAATGGTAGTTGGTTTAAGCTTTCTTCGATAACAAGTCTAATCTATAATTAAAATAAATATTTTTTCGATTAAATTTACATCTATAATGTGGAATCTATAAAATGAATTATTCATGTATTTTTTTTATTTCAGTTGAAAATTAACTTACTAAACGATCAGCATAAAATTTAAAGTCACTTCGTGAGGTGTTTCTGCAACAAAAAAATAAATTATTAGAATTAGATATCCGAATTTATAAGTTATTACAATTAATAATAATAATTTAGGTTCTCAGTCATAACCACGTGTTTTATAACTCATAAATTAATACTAACTTATCACGTAGAATTGTTTGTAATTCTTTAACTTGATCATTTGTAGGTAGTATTTTTAAATTTGGGCCATATTCGCGAATCACTTCATTGTTGTTGTGATTTAACTGTTTTTTAACATTATTTGTGTCAGTAGAACCCATTTTCAATTTTTTCAACTTTAATAAAAAATCTGCAGTTATCTTGAGAAATTTTTTCCAAGCATTAAAAAGCCGACCACTACACCGCAAGACTAATCGTATGTACCAGTTCAATTATGTGTAGTAAAAATATTGGGTGATTGTAGCGAGTATACATATATACTATTTTTGATCATGTGATTTCACAGTTATGGCTAAGTTCTAAAAGTACGTAAATTTTTTCCATACTAATGAAAACACTTGCGTAAATTATTACTTTGAAAATTCGCATGAAAAAAAAAATAGACATCCAATGTTGATCGCGACGTTCTCTATAGTTTATTTCAAGAACTATTATATTAATAATGAAGGTGCAAAGCAATTTCATGCTGACGCTTGACGCTGGCTTAGAGCGTCAAATGAGGTTAAATGGTATATAATTTCGAGTGGAGCGCCATCTTAAATTAACGCAGTGTCAAAAACTAAACATTGTTTAGTCTGTTTAGTTTGTAAAATCCGCGTCAAGCGTCAGCATGAAATTGCACCTTGAGAAACATTTATTTACGTCAGCGGCAAAATTCAAAAACAAAATAATTTAATTCACATCGAATAAATGAGAGTAAAGAAAATTCTATGTACAAAATCACAATTATCACCTTAAAAATATTTAGGTAATTCTGAATCATGTGAATAGTAAGCGATTGACCACAGAGAAGTTATTAACTTTTAGATAGTGAGGAACTAAATGATCTGAAAGCAATGCTTGCTTGAGAAGTTACCTAAAAAATGTTCACTATTTTTTTGCACGCCTCATAGCGCGAAGCGCGTGAGGTTGTGTTTTATACTCGACTCGTCAAGGTCAAGCAATTTTGTGATCTTTAAATGTCTCTATCACAACCATATTACACTTATACAATAATATAAGTAGATGTACACGGAGAAAACACTTAAATTAAACCATCTTTTACTTTCTAAAATCATTTCATGTAGCTATTTTGAAAAAAAACGTTTTGAAAAAAATTTTACGTGGACGTCCGGATGTCACCCCATTTTGGATGTACCAATGATTACTCCCGAACAAATTGATATTTCAAGACCGGACTTTTTTTATTAGTTTACGAATGCGATGAACTGGGTCCGTATTTCATATCAGTAGCCTAGTTTATGTATTTTTTTTTTTAAATTGAATTTTTATTAAAATTTATTACGATATAACCGTACAAAGACAAACGAATTTTTCTTATTTGTCACGTGAAAACTATGGCGCCACTTGATAAAACTAGATTTTTTTAGACTGCGTGTGCATATAACAAGAAAAAAGGGCGCTGATATTTAAAAAAAAAAAAAATACTCTGTAAGAAATTACTTAATTATAATTTTCTTTTTTTTTTTATCAGTTACACAATTTATTTTTTCTTAAAAAATGAATGAGCGTTATGAGGCCTGCACTTTTGGATTTTCCAAACTTTTGTTACTCTTAATTAACTAACCAATTTAAATATTTTAGACTGTTGAATTACGTATTATAAAGCTTTCGCAATAACTAGTTATATGTTTTTTCTTTTGAAAACTTCATTTTATTTGATTTCAAAATTTATTTAAGACGTAATTAGAAAAATAAAATTTCTGAAAATACATTTACTACGGTCTACCCTTACATCAACTTTTAAAATACTTTATTATTATTTGTTGGTTTTAAAGGAGCTTATTTTTTATATCGATAGAAAATATTTATTTTATTAGTAAAAGTTAACTGATGTATAATCCATGAAAATCAAGAAAAAAGTTTATTTAAATACTTTAAATTTAAAAAGAAATTTATTCAGTCGATTTTCTAAATTCATACTTTTAAAACTCGCGCCAAAATATAACTACGTACTATATTGTACAGGTGATCGTGTGACGTATTTTGAAACGCACCCCAGTTCTGTCGTCGAGATTTTTTTTCTCATTAACCTTACTTGACATCAAATTTGTTAGTGAAACTTGATTATTAGTTTTTTTGTTTCTCATTTCATGTCGACGACAATCTTTTGTCACAAGTAAACAGTAATTTGACGATACCTAACATTAAAAAAAATTTACTGTCAATCAAAAGTATATACCTACAGAAAATAAGTAATAACTAGAGAATATAAAAGAATAAAATCTCTAGTTGTGTTGATAAGCAAAACTCTAACCTACAATTTGTAAAAGATTTTTACATAATTTATTTATTTATATATTTTTATTAAGTATATAGTTTTAAGTGAAATGTTCCACGAAAAATTATTTAAACTCATAGAACAAATAGACTTGAAGGTTTGTAAAAAAATTGAAAAATTATGGTACTGAAATCAGCAGAAAATTAATTATTTATTGAGTTTATTTCGCAAATAAGTTAGTTATAAAAAATCATTTGAAAACAATCACATTGATAATTTTTTTTTTTTAATTTCATAAGTGTAATTTATTTTTTAATTTTTTTTTCATAACTGAATTTAGTGCCATAAAAAATTGCAAATTTTGTGTAGTGACAGCTACGATGAATAATATATTTTGTGTTTTTTAGAAATTAATTGAATAAAAATATCAACCGATCATGGCATTTTACAACTATCAGACAAGTCATTTAATGTACCTCATAGATGCGGAAAATTCGACGGGCTTAAAAAAGCTTCTTGATGTATATCCACTGCACTCAATGAAGCCTGGGATGTGGTATAAATTAATGCAGAAAGCAGTTAGTATTGGCAATCTGGATGTCATCCAAGTACTTATCTGGGATTTTCACATTAATAATTTAAACAAACACCCATGTGAAACACCGCTTCATAAAGCTGTGTTAAACAATGATTCTATATTCATTTCTGCACTGCTAAGTAAAGGTGGTGATGCTAGTTCCAAAAATGAACTCGGCGATACGCCACTTCATTTAGCAATAGAAAAAAAGAATTTCGATATTGTACGAATATTATTAAATGGTGGAGCCGATTTAAATGCGAAAAATAATTGTAATGTTATGCCACTAAGTCTTGCTGTTCATGTTGGTAACTTTGAAATTTTTGAATATCTTCTCAACCGGGGTCCATATATTAATACATCTTGCACTATTGCTGATTTAAAAGAATACACACCACTACACCTAGCTGTTGTAAATGGCAGTAATCATGGAAAGAGGATGATAGAGCATCTTTTAAAGAGAGGTGCCGAAATCAACGCTCTAGAGAAAAGTGGATTCACTGCTTTACATCTAGCTATTTTAAAAGAGAGACGTCCAATCATCGATCTGCTTTTAGATCATACTAATATTAAGATTGAAAATAATTATAAAATCTCTCCTCTTTGCATCGCTGCTGCCCTTGGAGATTTTAAAACTGTTAGTAGTTTAATTAATCAAGGAGCTCTTATCAATACCAGTTGTGACTATGACAGCGAACTAAAGTCGTGTACGGTTTTACATCTGGCAGCGAGAAATGGAAATAAAGCTACGCTAGAAATCTTATTAAAGGAAGGTGCAGATGTTCAAGCGCGTAATGAGGATGGCGAGACACCGCTTCATATTGCTATAACTAAAGGAAATACCGAAGCTGTTGAACTTCTTGTTCAACATGGCGCTGATGTCCACTCGGTTAGTCCCAAGTGGGAAACAGGATTTACCCCGTTACATCAAGCCATTGCAAATAATAAGAAAGAAATTGTAAATATACTAATATCTGGAGGTGCTGATATTAATAGTGATACATGGATATTGCCAATTCATTACGCTGCTTTGAATGATTGTGGTGAAATAATAAAAATTCTGCTAGATAATGGAGTCTACGTAGATACTTTAGATCGGAATGGCAAAACTCCTTTAAATATTGCCATTCATGCACAAAAATTAAAATCTATAGAATGGATTTTAAAATACTGCCCTAATCTAAAATGTCAAAGTAATAATGACATACTTGATATCATTGACTCTTACAATAAATTCGAATATAAAAAAGTGATAGCAATGCTTTTTAAATATGGAGTAACAATTAAACAACATCATATTCAAAATAAGCAAATAATTTTTACAGCGGTTGAATTAGGGTTTGTTAAAATTGTCGAAAAACTGTTAAAATTGGGAGTTTGTCCCAATACCGTTTTAAATAACGATTTAATGTATAGCATGCTACACATAGCCTGCCTTCATCGTCAGAATGAAGTGGTTAAATTATTAATAAATAAAGGAGCTGATGTAAATTGCAGAGACCATCAAGGCAAGACACCGCTCTTTTATGCAGTACATAACAGTGATGGGAGGATAATAAAGATACTGCTACGTAATCACGCTGATATCAATGTTAAAGCTCGAGATGGGCGAACCCCTCTTTCTCTATCTGTTGAAGATGTTGATAGCGATATTATTACGTTACTTTTAGATAATGGTGCAGATATTCATTGTAATATTTATTATGCATTGAATGTAGAGCACGATGACGATACGGACGATGATCATTATTTTGAAGATTATGATGCTGTAGTGGATTATTACTATGAGCATCAACATCAGAATGAAGACCGTCGTCTAGTGGCAGAAATTTTGCAGAAACAAATAATACTATTGAAAACTGCAAATTTTCCTGTGGATCGTGAATATTCAAGTTTAGTTGATGATGTGTGGGGTTTTACCGAGGAATGCAAGAAAGAAATAGAAACAATGAAAAAAAATAAAGTTCATGAGGACATTAATCATATTACATATTATGATCTTTTAACAAGAAACTTACATACTATCGCTATTTATTTAAAAAATTATAAAATAAAAAATGCTGTAGAATCATTCGGTTACCAAGATAAGTTTCCAATATATTGTATGATGTTGAAATATCGTTGTGAGCGAGCTATAAAACGGAATGAGCTATTCGAAAGCGGACCTGGGATTTCTATCTTCAACATTTTTTCAACGTTACCGTATATTTGCGTGGATGAGATATTCAGTTACTTAAATAATCCATCCTTACAAGCTTTATTGATTGCTGTACAATTTGTTCAAAAACAAAAAATTGATCATAAAACAAATACTTCGTCTGATGTTCAAAAAATTACCTGTGATTCACCAAATAAAAAAATTCGTATGTGATAAGAGTTATCTTCTGATACAAAATAGATAAGATTTAATGAAAAATGAAAATGAAAATTTAACACAATTATATTAATATTTTTAATTTAAATATTGAACGAATACAATCCATTATTGAAATACAATTACTATAATAACAGACTGTAGGTAAATTTAATTTGATAACCATGTAAGCAATTTATGTCATTTTTCAATAATGATGAATTATGACTGAATGATAATTACTATCTGCAAAGAGATTATAATATGTGAAAAATTAGTACAACTTTATTTTATTATTTATGGTATGTGAACAATGGTTAAATCCTTATATTTTTGTAATTTTTTTTATATTTTAATTATTTTTATTTATATTTTTTTGATGAAAATAAAAATAAAATTTATAATATAGTTATTTATTTTGTATTACTCATGCGGGAAAAGTAGTATCTTGGCGCTCGCTGTTGCGGTTGAAAAAGAGCTGTTTGCCCATTTTAAAATTACGCACGAGTTTTTTCATAAATGAAACTGTTATTTGAATGCGACAAGTTTACTTGTCACACGCAAATTATTCTTGGCGCACTCAAACTATCTTTGTCGCACGCAATTGACTGTGAAAACTGCTAAAATTAAAATAAATAAAAAAAAACACAATAACTGTCAATATTAAAGAAGTGAGGTTGACATTGCAAAGTTCATATTTTTAACGAAAGTAAAAATAATTAATTAATATTGAACTGTTTAATTGTGATAAAAATTAATTTAGCAGAAATTTAATAATTTAAATAATTTTTGTAAAAAATAAGTTATGACAAAAAAATATTTTTTTTTAAATCGACATGTAGGAATTTTATAAAATAAAAAATCCAATTTTCTATGAATAATTTCTTATAACAAATTTTTTTGTTAAAGAAAATTAAAAAATTGTAGTGACAGCTAAGTTTAATGTCATCTAATTTTATGTGTTGATTGCTTCAACGAGTAAATTTATTTTTTGTTAATTAATATTAATTACTTTGCATTTATTATCTAAAATATATTTGTTTCTTTTTTTTAAACTTTTCATTTGTTTTTAAGGACTGGGGGGGGGGCTCCGCCCCCAACCCCCCGCCGGGGCTTTGCCCCTGGACCCCGATTTTGTGCCCAGATCTATCGCCGCATTTGTAATACAAAATAGTATGTGCAACTCGTGCGACGTTGTCGCACTTATTGCACAATATACAATTATAGATTTGAGTTCTCTCAATTGATGTAAAAAATATATTTTCCAATAAATTCTTTTTACACGCTTTATATTAGCTTCACTTGTATGTCAGTTTGTCAGTATGTCAGTAACTCTCCGTGGGTAATCTGCGCGCCTGCGGCCTTCCTTGGTTCTGGTAGCCGTTTCTCAGGCTCGCTCTCCGAAATCGAACTCTGATTCCCCGTATTTATAATATTTATAAATAATTATTTTTTATTAGCTTCACTTGTATGTCAGTATGTCAGTATGTAACTCTCCGTGGGTAATTTGCGCGCCTGAATATTTTTGATAATCAACAAATAATAATAGTTTAAAAAAACTAAAAAATCACGCTTTTATAAATAAACCAAACTAAAAAGTAAAAAATAAATAATAGTTTAAAAAAACTAAAAACACGCTTTTTATAGAAAACCAAACTAAAAAATAGAAAATAAATTTAAATTAAGAATAGTGTTAAAAATTTCAATAAATATAAATTAATAATAGTGTAAATAAAAAAAAATGTATTTTATTTTAAAAAAAGCGTGGGGTGCTTTTTAAGATATTATCAAAATGATAATCACTCTACTCATATCTGTCAATAAAATATTTATAACTATTGACATCATGCACCTCACGCTTTTTTAAAAATAAAATACATTTTTTTTATTTACACTATTATAAATTTATATTTATTGAAATTTTTAACACTATTCTTAATTTAAATTTATTTTCTATTTTTTAGTTTGGTTTTCTATAAAAAGCGTGTTTTTAGTTTTTTTAAACTATTATTTATTTAATTATTTTCAATCTATAATATATCATAACACTTCAATAATATTGCAATTGTTTTTGTGTCTTATATATGTATTTATTATTATGATAACCAAAATTTATCGTTATTAATATATTGATCTTTAATACTCAGCCTAAACTTTTTATTGTAATGAAGATGTTTTAATTAAAAAAAAATTTTTTATTCTGGTAATGGATCAACTAAAATATGATAATTTAACTGCACATGTCCCAGCAGGAGCTAAAGCAATCGTCATCAGAGGAAGTAATACTAAAAACACGGGGATATACAATTTTGAAGAAACTAGGAGAAGGATCTTTTGCTAAGGTTATTATTATTTTTGTAAAATACTCCGTTTCATTAAAATGTAAATTTTGTATAAATAATATCAGAACTTTTCTTCATTGAACAAAATATCCCCCTTGAAATATTCCTGAATAGTACATTTAAAAAATATTATGTACGAGATCTAATAAATAATCATATTTTAATTATAATTAGGTATTTCTTTCTGAATATAAATCAGAAAGTGATCCAGATAAAAAACTAAGTTTAGCCTGTAAAATTGTAAATACATCTAAAGCACCACAAGATGTTGTACGAAAATTTTTTCCACGAGAACTTGATATTTTAATGAAACTTGATCATCCACATGTTGTTCAAATTCATAGTATTATTCAAAGACGTTCGAAATATTATATTTTTATGCAATTTGCTGAAAGCGGTGATCTTTTGGAATATATTACAAAAAATGGTCCAGTTGGAGAAAATCAAGCTCGGGTTTGGTTACGTCAACTTACACTAGGTAAATTTATTGATTGAAAAATTATAATAATATCTAATAATTAAGTATACATAAAATTTTTTTATAATTTCTTGTGAAAACAATATAATAATAGGTTTACAATATTTACATGAAATGGAAATTGCACATCGTGATATAAAATGTGAAAATGTCTTATTGACTATTAATTTCAACGTTAAACTCGCAGATTTTGGATTCGCTCGTTTTGTGACAGATACTCGTGGAAAACATGTATTGAGTGATACTTTTTGTGGTTCATTATTGTACGCAGCACCGGAAATACTGAAGGGTATTCCTTATAATCCTAAAATTGCGGATATTTGGTCACTTGGTGTGATCGTGTACACAATTTTAAACAAAGCTATGCCTTTTGATGAAACAAATTTGGCTCGATTGTACACACTGCAGACAAATCGTCGTTGGAAATTTCAACGAAAAGTTATCGATAAACTTAGTGACCAGGTTAAAAAATTAGTAGGGAATCTTATTGAGCCTGATATCTCAAAACGTTGGCGAATTGAAAAAATTGTTTACTGTAGTTGGATTGCAATGGAACCTCAATTAATTTTACTCAAACCCAGAGAACAAGAGGCGCTTAACAAGGCAATTGATCATCGCAAAAGTAATGCAGAAAAAAATTCGAAAAAACAAACGGTTCGTTATAGTATTTATTGAACATATATTTTGAGATGACATAAAAAATGGACTATTTTTTTCGATCCAACAGAAGTATGTTAGTTTATCATGTATTAGGAGCTATATCTAAAAATCTGCTCGATTTGACATATACTTGAATTTTATGGGTCGCTTATGATTTTTAAAAAATTTCAGAATCGTTGGAGATTAAATTTTTTTGTATAAGTACTTTATGATTGAAAATTTTTTATTGCTTCCTTTTTTCTTGTTGTTTTATCTTTTTCTCAGTGAAAAAATATCTATATTCTAAAAACTTCAAGTCGATATTTTAATTTTTAAACGTTGTTCAAGATTTTTTGATTATCGAAGTAGTGTACCCTGTTAAAAAACTCCAATAAGATCCCATCAAAAGCGACAAAAGCCACTTAGAAACCAATAAAATTTATGGGTTTCTCAGTGGCTTTTGTCGTTTTTGATGGGATCCTATTGGAAATTTTAAACAGAGTACTTAACGTGTTCTGTGTAAAGTATTGTATTTAAATTGAAAAATATATATATCGTGATATTTTATTTTTTGATATTTTGAAAATTTCACATTATGCATACTTTTCCATGTAATAAAAGGTTAAATAACAAGAAAAAATTAGAAGCAGAAAAAAATCCAATTTTTGACGAATTAAAAAAATTTTTATATTTTACGCGACTTCTGAAAACTTTTTAATCGAATTGATTTTTGAAGAGGGCTCCTGAAACATGACAAAATTATGTATTTCTATAAGAGATTAAAAAAAAATGTTATTTTTTTCGTACCACCCTAGTATTTGTATATAAATATTAGTTCTGCGTAACGAATTAATTTTACAGATTATATATGAGTATGACAAAAATGAAACAAATGTTAATAAAACTGTAGATACAATTGGAAGCATAAAAATTATTAAAGATGTCCGTGAAACTCGATTCTTCACATCGGTTATGGAAAGTAATTTATTAAAGTTGGAATCGATAACTACTAAAGAGTAAACTAATTGATTTGATTGATTTTTCTATACTTTGAATATACATTTGTACTAATGAATTTTAAAACACAATTTATCGTAAACAATTATATGATATTTCAAATTTTTGAAAATTTAAATAGCTCAATAATCTAAGAATAGATATGTTTACAAATATAATGCTGTAGGCCAAACGTTGAAATTCAATAAATAAATTGCCAAAGATTTTGAGGAATAAAAATTTAGACTGACTCAAACTTTAGAAAATATTCATTATCAGGTCGAAACAATGTCTAAAATTGAATTTTTTATCGTTAGTTTTGATGATTTTGCGCTATTTATTATCTAGAAATTATAGTGGGTCCACAAATTGAAAATATATTATTGATTAGATGTGATAGAATTCGAATCTTTTTGTTATTGTTATCAGTTCTCAACAGAAGTAATTGAATTTTCTGATATAAAAAAATACATTAAATTTCCTTTTAACATTTTTGTTAATGTATTTACTTCAAAAATTCGAAGATCACTTTTACGACTTTTATTTTATTAAAATACTTAAAATAGAGTTGATATAAGTGAGTATAGCTTAAGAAAATGATCTATTGAAATTTAAAATTACTTTGAAAATAATGACATTTTCATTTATATCATAAATTTTTGTCACATTCGAGTGTTGATTCAGTGTACAAGGTAAAAAATAAGAGTTTTTATAAAAGTTCCGTGCTTGATAAATATCTACGTTTCCTGAAAAGACCAATCGAGCTGGATTTGGTTGTTTAATATTTTTTCTCCTTACCTAAGAATAGATTATTAGATGTAATTTATGTATAAAAAAATGAGTGATTCATCAAAATTCATCAGTCATTTTTATAATAAGTTAAAAAATGATTGTTTATTGGTTGTATATAAATATATTATAAAGTTTTTACAAATTACTTTTCTAATACACTTATAATTTTTCGATTCAGGTTTAATTATATTAATTAATATAATTAACCCTTCGTTACTCGCGTCATGAGCAGATCGCCGCCTAACAACTACTCAACCTATAGAGACTCATTATAGTGCGAGCGAGAAACTAAAAAAGACGCGAGTGACGAAGGGTTAAATATGCAAAAGTTTTAAAGAACATTGCACTTAATATAGATTATTTATCAAAAAGTTTGGAAAATCCAAAAGTGCACGCCTCATAACGCTCATTCATTTTTTAAGAAAAAATAAATTGTGTAATTGATTGAAAAAAAAAAAAAAAAAAATTATAAGTAAGTAATTTCTTACAGAATATTTTTTTTCTTTTTTTTTCAAATATCAGCGCCCTTTTTTCTTGTCATATGCGCACGCAGTCTAAAAAAATTTAGCTTGATCAAGTGGCGCCATAGTTTTCACGTGACAAATAAGAAAAATTCGTTTGTCTTTGTACGGTTGTATCGTAGTAAATTTTAATAAAAATTCAATTTAAAAAAAAAATACGTAAACTAGACTACTGATATGAAATACGGATCCAATTCAGCACATTCTTAAACTAACAAAAAAGGTCTGATCTTGAAATATCAATTCGTTCGGGAGTAATCGTTGGTACATCCAAAATGGGGTGACATCCGGACGTCCACGTAAAATTTTTTTCAAAACGTTTTTTTTTTTTCAAAATAGCTACATGAAATGATTTTAGAAAATAAAAGATGGATTAATTTAAGTGTTTTCTCGGTGTACATCTACTTATATTATTGTATAAGTGTAATATGGTTATGATAGAGACATTTAAAGATCACAAAATTGCTTGACAAGTCGAGTATAAAGCACAACCTCACGCGCTTCGCGCTATGAGGCGTGCAATTACAGTTTATATTATAAAATCTGCTATATATTATTATTTTTATATCGTTGCTTATAAATTGAATACTTTCACTCTCTACAAATTATTCAAGTGTTTTTTTCAAGCATAAAAAATTAAAATAACAATATTTACATTAAAATATTATGTACACAAATCTGAAACGGTAAAACATAAAAATTCAACTATATTATTGAGTTCAATTTTAAAGAAAATAAGAATGATATTTTACTATTATTAATTAAACTTTTATATAAACATAATCACAGTTTTACTTTACTTTTATAATTGTGCTTTTAAATTGAGTAACGTTAATATTATCGAGTACACGTGAAGAAATGATTAAATTTTATTGTTTGAATATGGTGTGTGCCCTGTTGAAAAGCTCCAATAAGATCCCATCAAAAGCGACAAAAGCCACTTAGAAACCAATAAAATTTATGGGTTTCTAAGTGGCTTTTGTCGCTTTTGATGGGATCCTATTGAAAATTTTAAACAGGGTGTGTTTCATTTGGCGAATTAGCAATGAAGTTAAAGTAAAAATAATAACAACTAAAGAATAGATAACAATAATTTTTTTTCTTTTATAATGTGAATATTTGTCAACAAATAAAAATCATGGAGATTAAAAAGCCCCCTTTCGTTAAAAAATACATTTTAACTTTGATAATGGAGAAAAGAAGCGCTGAAGAGAAGAGCTGACTCACATGTGCATTTTCGTAACGGAAAGATAAAAATAAAATTTTTGAACACAGTAAAAAATTTTTCGTCATTGTGTAAAGTGTAAAAATGTTTGTATAGAATTTAACATTTTAGTATGTTGATTCAACACAGATTGTGTAAAAAAAGTCATCAACACAAATTTTTGTGTTAAATTTGACGAAAAATTTTTTACTGTGAAGTTGTGTGTGAAAATTGACTTATTTGCGAGTTTAATTAGTGCTTATATTTCAATAATGTTCCAAATATTTTAGTAATATATAGTTATTAATAAAACTAGAAAGAAATTTCTTCACATTAATTAATGCTAAAGCTTGCAAATAGTGTAGTGATGATCATACTTCTTATAATAAAGTATAATAATGATATCGATAACTTATATAAAACCATAATGAGTGAGGTCTGTATACATCAGGGCTAATCAAACTAGTTAAATAATTACTTGGGTATTCGATAATAACGAAGAACAAGATACCCAAGTGCTCGAAATATCATCAAAAATGCTAAAAGAACAGCTGTGTTAGACCAAAGAGGTAAACCAGATCCCCGAACACCATTTTGATTTTCAATTATTGCTGAAACAGGTATCGTTGTTCCGTTTTTGCACTCTTGGAATTTACTTGGTTGTGAGCATCTGTATAAAATAATTGACTTTTTTTAAATTAATTTAAAATGTAAAGTATTAATCCTTACATCATTATATAAAATGGTACATAATTTTAAAATGACAGTAACAAGAATTACTTACGCGATGGGCTCACCAAATCCAAATTCAACTATTTGCATGTTTTGGTAAGCATAGTGTACCATACTAGTGTAACGTGCCCAGGCAAGCCAGGGTGGGACAGAAGTAGCAAGGTAACCACCTAATAATTGTGTAGCCAGAGTGTAAAGTGCAGAGGCTGTAATGCTTACTTGAAGATCCAAACAACAAGCCCCAACGAAAAAACCAACACTCTATAAACAAAAAGTTCATTAGTCAAAAAGTATTTGCTTAATGGACTTATTAAAAATTCCTTGTAGCATGCTTCCATACGTGTATTATATTATAACGCAACACAATTTATCGCTCAATTTTTTGAATGAGCTAACTCCAAATCAGCACTTCTGAAACGTGCAATCTATACACTGTAAAAAATTTTCGGAGTGAATGCGGAGTGGATGATTTTCAATTGATTTACTCCCTCCAGGAGTGAAGTTTACTCCGAGATGGGTTTAAATTATATTATTAATAGATTTCACTCCGCGGAGTAAATTTTTTATTTCTTTTATTGAATAAAAATAAAAAAATTGTTCTGACTCGTTTGAAAATTATAAAATGCGTACTTCGAGATTTAAAAAATTACAATTAATAAATCGTTTTTTAATTTCTGTAAAAATTCGAAATCTAAATATTTTTTTATACAAATCAAAAAAAATTTTTTTTTACTGATCGAGTAAAATTTTTTTCTGGAAATTGAGTGTATTTTTGATTTTGAATTTTTTCAAAATTTTTATTTTTTCCAGTTTTATATATTTCACAAATAAAATATATATATATATATATATATATATATATATATATATATATATATATATATATATATATATATATATATATATATATATATATATATATATTAGGGTGTGCCAAAATGTAACTTCCGTGGAGAACTTTTTAAAATTGGAATTTTGAGTTCCGCTTTTAACAGGGGCTGCGTTTGGGCATTTCCTGAGATATTTTGTTGTGAGATGATGTATTTGATTTTCATAGAATTTTTTAACAGAAGCTTAGTTTGGGCATTTCCGGTGAAAATTCAAAATTTGGCCGGAAGTACCCAATTAAATCTCCTGTTAAAAAATTCTATGAAAATCAAATACATCGTCTCACACCAAAATATCTCAGGAAATGCCCAAACGCAGCCCCTGTTAAAAGCGGAACTCAAAATTCCAATTTTAAAAGGTTCTCCACGGAAGTTACATTTGGCACACCCTAATACATATATATATATATATATATATATATATATATATATATATATATATATATATATATATATATATATATATATATATATATATATATATATATATATTTATTCCATATTGACGAAAAAAAATAATTTTGCACATAAAATTTGTTTCAGTTAAATAAAAATTCATTTTAGTATAAGTACTCCGTACTTGGATGTTTTCTAGATTAAAATCCAGATTCACACCGAAGTCACTCCGAAATCACTCTGAACGCGGAGTGTTGAATTACTTCACTCCGGTACTCCGAGTGATGGGAGTGAATGCGGAGTAAAATACACTCCCAATTCTTTCCCGATTTTCTACAGTCTAACCATTAAGATTGTGCTAAAAGATTGTGTTAAACTAAAAATTTTTATAATGTCTACTCTAAAAGTATCTGAAAAGAATTATCGGATAAGTAATTTTAAATTTGTGACGTTGTACTTGCCGCTAAAATTATGCTACCGAAGACCCAAGAGTAATTTTTTAGAAGGGTCCTCCTTACTTTTCGCAATAAAGTATCAAAAAATAGGTATTGTCGAATATTTTTCAAAAATTATTCTTATTCTACTGCGGATATACAATACAATTTATCAAAATAATAAAAAAAAAATGTTTTTAGTAGTTCTAAAGCTTTTGATGTTAACAAAAATCTTACGTTAATCGAAAACCGTTAATGAAATGCTTGCATATAAGGTAAAAGCCCCAATAGATGATCACGTACCAGTATATGATCATCTATTGGGGCTTTTACCTTATGTCAAATGATTTCTAGTATTTTTTTCGCAATTTACGAATAAAAAAAAAAAATTTACAAAAGAAATTTTTGAAAATATCAAATTTTTTATTTTTCTATTATTTTTTCCGTTTTTTTTTTTTTTTTTTTTTTTTTATATAAGAAACTGTAAGAGAAAAAAATGCGATTGTACAAAAAAAATTCTAAATATCATTTGTATAGATTGATATTATGAACCTGACTTGGAAATAATTACCAAAGAAATAATATATAATAATAATAATAATAATAATAATAATAATAATAATAATAATAATAATAATAATAATAATATATAATAATAATAATAATAATAATAATAATAATAATAATAAATGTCTAGCTTGTAAGAAAAAGAATCATCAGTTTATACCTGTGCCACTACAGTGTTTAGAAGTAAAAACGCGAGTAATGTGATAAAAACTGCTGGACAGTGAAAGCCTAGCATAGGATAGCTAATTATATGATAAACTGCCGGCAAAAGTATTGTTAGCGGTAGTTCACCAACCATTTTGGCTAAATAATATGCTGAAAGCCGATATGATCCTGATAAACGTTCTTTATTGATAACTTCACGTTCAGGAGGAACTAAAAATAGACATAATAATAAAATAATTTAGTAATTATGAAAATTCTTTTAGTTAATATTGTTTTTAATGATTTTACAGCTAGAAAGAGCACTGAAGTGTGCAAATAACATCCAATATGTGGTGCTAAAAAACATCCATCCTTGAATATCATGGAGCGCTGCTTCAGTTCGTGGTAATCGAAGCCAAAGAAGACCTGCTAAAATTCCCAGTGCAATTGTTTGGAACCAATTAAGTCGTGACAACATTCGGGGTCGAGCTTCTTGAAAATTTCTTTCAGATAACACCTTTTTAACATTTGATTATTATTTATTATTATTTCATGTATGGTTACTCATTAATAATGAATAACAAAAAAAATACCTTACTTTAAATTGAGACCAAAAACTTGTTGGCCATTGCCAATAATAATCTTCATCCGTTGAGCTGGCACTACTACTTGCATGACTTTGTGTATCCAACCATAACGTTCGACCTTCATCCTCTTTTGCTATTTAAAATTATGATTAAGAATAAAAAATATTTATTTCAAAGATTATATGATTATTGTTTTGCTCGTTTCAAGAAATTCACACTAAAGAAATACTTTTTTCAGTGTAAGTTTAACCAATTGTATCCTTGGGAGAGAAAAATTTAGATCTCTTCTCAATAAGTAAAAAAAAAATGTATGCATAAAATGTTCATAAAACCCAATACGATTTTTAAATGATCAATTAACAAGTTGACTAAGTTTTAACGGATTTAATCAGATTAAAACAAATATACAACCATTATTTGATTGGTCTATATATAAAGTTTAATTTTTTTCCTTTAATTTCTTTGAAAAAGTAAAAATAAATTTACATTTTTTTTTTATATACATAATATAAATTATATAGTACCGTTATTTGTGATATGGTGTTCATGATAATGAAAGAAATGATCACAAATCGGATGTTGACTGGGATTATAGTCAGCATGAAGTTCCGGTGGGCATTCTGATCCTTGCCTCATGGCTCTAGTTGCTGCAATAATACGTTCTCTTACTTCTTCTGGTCCTTTTATTTGTTCCACTGCAGAGAATAAAAGTAAATTATATAGGATGTACAGCTTATTTTTTTATTTTTGTAAATCGAAGTAGATCCAATTATTTCTATGGGTGATTCTCTGTAAGGATGTTTTTGGCTGTCCCAGGCATTTTTTTATTAGAAAAATTGTTATTTTGTTACTAAAAAAAATTTATTACGAAAGTAAAAAAACATTTCTACTTGGAGCATTGAAAACTAAAATGGAATAACCCTAACGGATCGGTTTATGCTCAGTATACACCAAGTATACACAGTGTATACGAGTCGAATTCACCCAAAGTATACGCCGCGTATACACCGAAAATTTTTTTAAAGTCCAGAGTTTGAAATTTTTCCAAGTGCTGAATCGTAAAAAAATTTTTAATTTTTAAATACCAATGGACTACAAATAGCCAGAAACTGATAAATTCAATGACATTAAAACACCATGTTCCAGTGTATGACTTATGCCAGGTTCACACCGTCAAAAAATTTCTAAGTCCCACAGCTTGAAATTTTTTTAAGTGTTGAATCCTAAAAAATTTTATAATTTTTAAATAACAATGGGCTACAAACAGCCAGAAAATGATAAATTCAATTACATTAAAACACCATATTCCAGTGTATGACTTATGCCAGGTTTACACCGTCAAAAAATTTCAAAGTCCCAAAGATTAAAATTGTTCTAAGTGTCAAATAGAATAATGTTTCGATTCATAAATATATGTGTAGATCAACAATAAGCTGCCTAAAACTGATACATAACTTGACATCAAGACATCATTTTCCGGTGTATCTTTAATGCCGGGTTTACACCAGCCAAAAAATTTTGAAGTCTGACTCCGGAGAAAATTTTTCATGATAAAAAAAAGTAGGTATGTTTTGGCTGAAAATGGATAAATAACATAAAGACAGCCGAATTTTTGTAGCTTCGCCGAACATAAGCTCACACAAAAAACATTGCGACAAATTCAAACATTTAAGCCGTTTTAGTATGTTATGTTAACTTTTTTTATTTTTGAGATTAGTGCACTTAATAATTAAACCTAATTTGCAACGAATCGATGATGTAAGAAAGTAAAAATATTAGAAATAAGGATGATCCTTTGTTTATTTAGTAAAATAAGTATTTTTACTTTTATTCACTCCATGAATAATTACATTAATGAATATATCATTCACAACAGTCTTAATGACTAAATTTATATTATTTGTAGGTTAACGCACAGTACAGAATGTATTGAAACTACGCAAGGCGCCTGCGTAAGTCAACAAATATTGAGATTTTTGGACAATATAAACAGTGAAGTTTTCAAACTAAAAAAAAATACATGTTAAAATTATTTTACTTATCCAATTCAAGTTATTTCCAGTCCATACAGATATAATTTTTTTTTATTCGAAAAAAATTACTCTTAGACAGGACTGGAAAATTTTTAAGTTTTTAGGACTTACAAATTTTTTTGTCCTTTAAAATTTTTCATTCAACATGTTACACCAAAAAAATTAAACGTCTTAATGTCCTCTTATTTATTCATTTTAGGTTATTTCAAGTAAATATTTATTTTTTTTTGTTGAACAAAATTTCTCTTAGAATGGGATTTGGAAAATTTTTTACAGTGTACGCGTTGAAAGTGATACACCAAAAAACGTTCATCTGATTTTATGTTATTTGTTCGTTTCAGGTCATTTCCAGGCGATCCATACCTACTTCCCTTATTCGAAAAAAATTTTCTCACTGACAACTCTGACAACTTTGTCACTGTCTGGAGATAAAAAATTTTTTTGGTGTATACTCGGTGTGAACTTGTGTTATATGATTCGAATTCACACCGAGTATATTGAGTGTATTTTTCATCTATACTTAGTGTTTATCCGAAAAATACCAAATATACCTACTGTATCCCCCCAGTATACACCACACCAAGTTTACACCGAATTTACACCTAGTATACACAGTGTATACGGATCCGCTAGGGAAATTTTGGTTTTTTTGCTATAAATTCGTAAACCACCGAAATGTCAGTCCCCTGGGCTGTCCCATTCCCAAAATTAAAACTTTAAGATTAAATTTTAAGTTATTCGTCAATAATATATAATTTGGTCCATAATGTTTATGAAGTTAATTAGTTAACTAACAATATTCTTCAATAAAAAGTACCGAAAATTAATTTGTTTCATTAAAATCATTAAACCAAATATACAGATCAGTCCCCTGCCAGAAGTTCAAAGCCAAAAAAAAATCCAGCGTGTTATTTTACCTTTTGTAAGGTTTATAAGGATCTAACTAGCCTTAAGTTAATAACCATAGGGCTGTTAGCGCTTTATCGCCATTTTATTTAGTGTCATAGCACTGTTTGTGCTGGAAATATGTGTCTGGGCCCCTTCAAAACTCAGTCCCCTGGCAGCTATTTTTATTTATAAAATTGGATCCATAAGTCTTAATATTATTCTAATTAATGTAAACATTCATTGAGAACTTGAAAAGTTGAATGCATTGAAATAGTTTGCTTGATTTTTCTCAATTTGATAAAAAAAAAAACAGTCTCCTGGCATGCAGTCCCTTGCCATGTTATATGGCAAAAGATACATAAATATCGAAAAAGCAAAAATTAATTCGGCTGTTTATTTATTATGATTAAGCTGATAGTTTTGTAGTCCTTGTTAATTTTTTTTCTGATAAAATCAAAAATAATTTGGTCGGATAATTTTGTACAGATTTAAGACGTCCTTACAGAGAATCACCCCTATACGAACCAAAATGATTTTCTTTTATTGTAATTAATTTTAATTTTGTACATTTGAATTTAGTTTTGTTTTCAGAAAGAATCACTGCATACCTCTAACTTTTGTAATAAAAAAAATTAGGACGACGGTTGACCCTAAAGGCCATCCCTGCAACTTCCCGCTCATTTTGTACTTAAGCGCTCAAAATTACACATTACGTTTTTATTATTACGTTTTACGAGCTCAAAACTCTAATATCAGTTTAATAAAACACAATTTTTTGAATTTTCAAACGCCAATAACTTTTGAATGAATGAACCGATTTTTACACGGTTGGCGGCATTCGACGCAATTTTTAAAGCTCCATGAAGAATCTTCAAGTTTAAATCGATCGAGCCAGGAATTTCGAAGTAATTCCGAAAAAACACTTTTTTCGGTTTTCTTTCGACGACGATAACTCACGAACGAATCAACCTATTTTGACCGGACTTGCAGTGATCGACGTGGTTTTTTGATCTTAAGAGCTGATTAGATTTTGAAATTGATCGGTGAAGCCATTTAAAAGTAATTTCAAAAAAACGACATTTTAAAAAATATTTTTTGTGTATTCAAAATCTAAGTTTGGTCAAACCCTTTTGAATGGCGCCAACCGCGATGAAATCGGTCAAGCCGTTCAAAAGTTATAAAAGGGTTACATACATACATACCTACACACACACACACACACACACACACACACACACACACACACACACACACACACACACACACACACACACACACACACACACACACACTCGGGGCAGAAGAGATACTGCTACCGGGCGCGTCTCCCCGAGCGGATCCTCGCTGTCCTTGGATGACACTTAATCTCTTAGTTGATGAGGTACAGCGGGTAGGAGCCAAGCAAAATAACCAAACAAAATACGCTCCCGTGGACAGAACTCCCCTTTAATGGGTTGGTCGCACTAACTGACCTAACAAGACGATCGTTCCCTGCTGTAACTCACTGGGAGTGTCTGGAACCCGTGTCGATTATTTCCGACGATGCGGGGGGCCACGGATGATGTGAGCTTGCTCTGCCGAGGTGTAAGTTGCAGCAGTGGATCAGGAGCCAGCCACTTCGGGCCTTGATCAGGAAGTACGCAGTGAGTGTTAGAGATCGGAATCTTCACCGCTCCGAGCGAGTCTAGTCCGTCCGTGTATTCCGGGGCTGGCTAAGTGTCGGCTAGGCCTCAGGGAACTGGGGTAGGAGTACTATCTCCGAGGGTACACCCGTTCCTAGTTATGACAACCCGCTCCACTCCGTACGATGCGCTGGTGAATTTAAAAGTATGAGTAAAATTCAGGAAAACAACAATAGTGAAAACGGGCCTCATGCCCAACAAGCAGCGATTGAAGCAAGCGCTGAAATGAAGCGGTCGCAAGCGTTTGAACGCCTTGAAAAGCTGACCAGTGAGCTAAATGACTTCATCCAATCTAAGGTCAATATCCACAAGGAGATTAAGACCAAGACGACCAGCGTAGCCAATGCCCTCCAGAGATTCAAGAAACTTGATGAAGAATGGTGTTTAACAGTACGACGCACTTCTCGCACTACACCGGAGAGAAGCATTCAAGCAACTATCGTGAATGAAGAAGCAATGGACACTGGAGCCGAAGGTGACGGTGAATCAGTCGCGGAAGACAGAATCAGAACTAGCAGCAAGTCAACTAAGAGAAAAGATCGATCTTCTCCCGACCCAACGATCTGCCAAGTTGTGAAGAAAAAGGACCTGAAACCAAGCCCTCCGAAAAACACGGCAGTGCAGAACGCCGGAAAAAAAAAGGTGACTGAATGGCAGAAGGTCCAATCCAAGAAGGAGAAGAAGGACCAAGCGAGAGAGCGGTTACCAAAACAACCGGTGAACAAATCTCGGCCGAAGCCTAAGCGGGAAAAACCGCGAAAATTCACCAAACCAGATGCCTTAATTATTCGACCCGTTGAGAAGGCAAAATATGCCGAGATACTGCGTCGGATTAAGAAAGATAACCCACCAGATCAGACCCGTGACGTCGTTGACAAGGTTCAAAAGACGAATGATGGGAATATGCTCATTACGCTTTCCAGAAAGACCGCAGACAAAGGACAAGCTTTGCTGAAGACCATCAAGAGCATCCTTAAAGAAGAAGCGCAAGTCATCTGTAAAGGCCCAGAGGAACAGCTTGAAATCCGGGACATTGACGACGAAACAACTAAAGACGATGTCCGGAAGGCCTTACAAGAGGCAGCTGGAAATGACTACGAAATACCTGAAGATGTCATTAAAATTCGTCCAGCCTACAGAGGTACTCAAACTGCTTCGGTACGATTGCCAGCAGCAATAGTGCAGAAGATACTTGGAAAGACAGGCAAAATAAGGATTGGCTGGGTAAATTGCCGTGTCAGAGCAATTAAGACACCATTACGATGCTATAAGTGCTGGCACTTTGGGCACACTACTGCCCAATGTAAAAGCGAAGTCGACCGATCTGGGCTTTGCATCAAATGTGGGCAAACAGGTCATCAAGCTGCTCAATGCCAAAATAAAGTGAAATGTGCGTTATGTGCGGAAAAACCTGGCTCTCAGGACACTGCTCACCAGTCTGGTTCTGGCCGATGTCCAGTCTTCCAAGAAGCACTCCAGAAGCTGACAAATAAACGAACATGAGGATACTGCAGCTTAACATCAATCACTGCGAAGCTGCGCATGACCTGCTTATGCAGACAGTACAGGAATTAAAGCTCGACGTTGTGCTTTTATCGGATCCATATAAACATTTAGCTGGACAACCTTGGGAGACGGATATCACCACGAAAGCTGTGATCTGGGCTTGTGGTAAGCTCCCTTTCCAGAGTGTAGCTACCAATGGCAGCGCTGGCTTTGTAGCAGCATCAGTAGATGGCATCCGTTTTTACAGCTGCTACGCACCACCTAGCCTCTCAATTGCTGAGTTTACTGACTTCTTGGATCGACTGACCGAGGATGCGAAGCAACATCATCCAGTGGCGATAGCCGGGGACTTTAACGCCTGGGCAGTGGACTGGGGCAGTAAGCAGACTAATGCACGAGGAAGAGAGCTGCTAGAAGCTCTTTCTACACTAGATGTAGTCTTGCTCAACAGTGGTGACACGCCGACCTACACCAAAGGTGACGCAAGCTCGATTGTAGACGTCACTTTTGTCAGTACCAGCCTTGCTAAAGGTAACACTAACTGGAAGGTACTGGACATCTACACTGCCAGTGACCATCATGCGATACTCTGGGAAACGTCAAACGACCAGAACCTCCGGGGGCCTATCAAGCAATTTAACACCGTCGGTTGGAAGGTGAAATCTCTTGACCCAGAAGTATTGCTAACAGCCCTCGATAGTGATCCGATAGAGACTGGATGTGCAGAAGAACATACTAAGGCTCTGATGATGCGAGTAACACAAGCTTGTGATGCCAGTATGCCTCGCAAACGTGTTATGAATTCAAGACCTGCGGTACACTGGTGGAATGATCATATCAGCAACCTCCGTAAAGAGTGTCATCGAAAGAGAAGAATATCACAGCGTGGCTATCAACGACCTTACTCTGCAGTGCTGATCGCAGAGTACAAAAAAGCTCGTCGTGAACTTAATAAGGCCATAAAAGAGAGCAAAAGAAGATGCTGGAAAGAGCTCATATACGAGGTCGACAAAGCCGTATAAGGTGGTCATGACGCACCTGAAGAAACAACAAATGCCGTCACCTACGTGTCCCCAACTCCTTCAGAAAATCGTCACTGCGCTGTTTCCACAGCAACACAGTCTCAATTATCAGTCAACGCAAGATGAACTGGACGACATTCCACCTGTCACTGAAGAAGAATTGTTGGAGGCCTGTGATCGGGTAGGAAATAATAAAGCGCCGGGATTGGACGGAATCCCTAATATAGCCTTGAAAACCATCATAAAGGCAGCACCAACATTATTTCTAGACGCTTACAACGCATGCCTCAAGGAGGGGACTTTTCCTCGTAAGTGGAAACAGCAACGGTTAGTACTTTTACCTAAAGGAAAGAAACCGCCAGAAGAACCGTCATCTTACCGACCACTCTGCATGCTAGATACGGCGGGTAAGATATTTGAGCGTATCATCCATCAGCGAATAGATGCAGTAGTCGACCCACTCTTGGCAGACAACCAGTATGGATTCCGGAAAGGACGATCAACCCTGGACGCGATCAACCTGGTTGTTAATACGGCCAAAGAGGCAATCGCAGGAACTAGATGGAAGGGTGGAACGAAGAAGTACTGCCTGGTGGCTGCCTTGGACATCAAAAATGCTTTCAATTCCGCTAATTGGGACTGCATCATGCAAGCTCTCGACGAGAAGAACGTGCCAACATATCTTCGCAGACTAGTGATTAGCTATTTTACAGATAGAGTGCTGAAATACGATACAAAGAATGGTCCAAAAGAGTATGATATAACCGGTGGTGTGCCACAGGGCTCTGTTCTTGGTCCACTTCTGTGGAATATCATGTATGACGGGCTCCTGAGACTGAAGCTTCCAAGATGTGTCAAACTGGTAGCGTATGCGGATGATGTTGCCGCAGTGATCGTCGCCAAACACCTCGACGAGATTCAACATCTGTTTGACATCACTTTTGAGAAGATCAACCAGTGGATGGATACAGTGAACCTACAACTGGCCAAGCAGAAGACCGAAGCAGTGCTTATTACCAGCCGAAAAGAAGTTGAAACAATTAAGATTAATGTCGGTGACCGAGAAATCACATCACAACCATTTATCCGTTATCTGGGAGTGATGCTGGATGCACGACTCAACTTCAAACAGCAGGTGGAACATGTCAGTGCCAAAGCGTCAGTAGTGAGGGCTAGTCTCGCACGGCTGATGCCTAACATCGGAGGCCCAATGCAGAGCAGGAGGCTACTATTGTCATCAGTAGTCACATCAGTGCTCACTTACGGAATGGGCTGATGCACTGGAAACCCAAGAATCATGGAGAAAAGCTGGACCAATATACCGACTAAGTGCCCTACGAGTAGCTAGTGCCTTCCGCACTATATCAGAAGAAGCAGTGTGCGTCATTGCTGGAACCCTACCTCTTAGAGTTCTAGCAGAGGAAAGACGGGCCCTTTACCAACGAAAAAGGTCAACTGCACTGAGCCCGGAAGAACTTAGAATTGAAGAACGGCAGAAGAGCATAGGCCGATGGCAATTACAATGGGATGCTGCAGAGAAGGGTAGGTGGACGCACCGTCTCATACCTCGGGTCGACATTTGGCTTAACCGGAATCACGGTGAGGTCAATTACTATCTTACGCAGATGTTGTCGGGACATGGGTGTTTTCGAGAGTATCTACACCGCTTTAAGCACGATGACTCTTCGGAGTGCCCGTCCTGCCCAGGAGCTGCTGAAGACGCGGAGCACGTCTTCTTTGTATGTCCTCGTTTCGATCCACAGCGTGAAGAACTGGAGAGGATCCTGAACCAGAGAATGCAACCAGATTCACTAGTAGAAGCAATGTTGTCATCAGAAGCTGCCTGGAACGCTACCAACACGTTTGCAACAGAAGTCCTTAAAGACTTGCGTTCCACCGAAAGAAAAAGAGCAAATAGCAGAAGATAGAAGGAAGATAGTTAACACCTTAGCCACCAGAAGGAAGAGCAGTAGCTAGATCCTCCCTTCACGAAGTAATGCCTGACGGCGGTTTCCATGAGGGATTAGAGGAAAGAAGGAAAAGGGGTTTAGGGTTTAGTGGGTAGGGGCGTTAGTGTCGAGTTAGTATGACGCTGCGTCGAGTCGCCACATATCCAGGCCAAACAGCTATGCCTAGAATCCGTAAAAAGGATTCCCCCCCCTACAAAAAACACACACACACACACCCACACACACACACACACACACACACACACACAGCCAGGACTTGTATTCAAAAGAGTACAAGCAGGCCAAAAAGACGCTAAACCGAGCCATTAAAGCAAGTAAAGCGAAACTGTGGAAAGAGATCTGCAACGATCTCGACAATGACCTCTGGGGTAAAGCCTACCAAATTGTCGCCAAACGACTTGGAAAGGCTTCACCAGAGGCGCCGAAGTCTCCTGCCTTGATGGAGAGCATTGTAACGGAGCTTTTCCCCAAACACCCACCGCGGGAGAAGAAACACTACACTAAGAACAGCGAAGTAACACCCTTCACAACTAAGGAATTACAAGACGCGGCCAAGTCACTCAAAACAGGAAAGGCACCTGGACCTGATGGCATCTCGGCATCGGTGATCAAAACTGTAGCCCTGGAATACCCAGACATACTCCTGAACACCTATAACGCATGCTTGGCAACTGGCACGTTTCCCGTGGTCTGGAAACGGCAGAGATTGGTTCTCTTAGACAAAGGTAAGGGAACCCCCATAACACCTTCGTCGTTTAGACCACTCTGTATGCTGGACATTGCTGGAAAACTGCTCGAGAAGCTCATACAAGGGAGACTTCGCAACGACATAGACCGTGCTGGAGGTTTTGCCGCAAACCAACACGGCTTCCGGAAAGGACGTTCAACAGTCGGCGCGATCCAGAA
Organism: Cotesia glomerata; assembly: GCF_020080835.1. Lineage (NCBI taxonomy): Eukaryota > Metazoa > Arthropoda > Insecta > Hymenoptera > Braconidae > Cotesia > Cotesia glomerata. The sequence goes on along the minus strand of NC_058167.1, from coordinate 6,136,820 downwards.
AGTCGTAGCGACAGCGAGAGAAGCATGGACTGGTATCCTCAAAGCCCGCAAGGTGTGTCTTGTCCTCACGCTAGACATTAGAAATGCCTTTAACAGCGCAAATTGGAGAGATATTTTGGACGCCCTGGAGCACAGATTTGACGTGGAGCCGGAGAATCTGGCACTAGTCGACAACTACCTTGACGAGAGAAAGCTGATAGCAGAAACCACGGAAGGTCCACAAGAATACGCCATAACGGCTGGCGTGCCGCAAGGCTCAATAATGGGGCCCGATCTATGGAACGCGGACTACGACGAGCTTCTGGAAATCCCGTTGCCAAAGCAAGTGGAGCTAACGGGCTTTGTAGACGATGTCGCGGCCACGATAATAGTAGACAGCGTAGAGGAGGCCGAACTACTCGTTCGGGAAACCATTGATGCTGTCGAGACTTGGCTCGATAAACACCACCTGAAACTCGCAAAACACAAAACCGAGATGGTCGTTCTGACTCGCCAAAAATGGTTCCCAAAACCATTTGCTGTGGACATGGGAGGAATAACGCTAACGTCAACAAGGGCCCTGCGCTATCTGGGGGTAATGATAGACGAGAAACTATCTTTCCGCGAACACCTCGATAGTGCATGCCAGAAAGCCAGCAAGACGGTGTCTAGCCTAGCAAGAATTATGACGAATACTATGGGACCAAGAACCAAAAAGAGGAGAGTCCTTCTGGAAGCGGTACATTCGGTACTGCTTTATGGAGCGGAAATATGGGCAGATATATTAAAGCAGAAAACCTATCGGCGGAAAATGGCAGCGGTGCAGCGGCGAGGCGCTCTCAGAGTTGCCTGCGCCTACCGCACGGTTTCCGAAGCGGCTGTATTGGTCATTGCGGGAGCTGCGCCCATCGACCTATTGGCGTTCGAGAGAGCAAGACTCTACGACGCTAAAATCGGTGGCGAAAACATGAAGGAGGCAAGAACGAGGATAAAAACGGAAATGCAGCAAGAGTGGCAGGACCGATAGACATCAGGAGAGACAGGCAGATGGACAGCGCGACTGATCCCAAACATCAACGTCTGGCTTTCTCGGAAGCACGGGGACACGGACTTCTTTCTGACCCAGCTACTGACGGGACATGGGCAGTTCAATGCCTATCTATTCAAGATGGGTTTGCACAGCACACCAACGTGCAAATACTGTCCAGACAAAATTGACAACGCCGAGCACACGTTTTTCGAGTGTGATCGATGGAAGGACGATAGAATCTGCACCGAAGAAATAATGGGCACCGCGCTCTCCCCTGAGAGCTTGGTAACCTGCATGATCAAAAAAGAAGAAAACTGGACAGCTGTAGTAGCCTACGCGCAGCGTCTCTTGAAAGAAAAAATCGCAGAAAGGGATTAGAAACCAGTAATAACAAGAAGTAGGTGTCGTGAGGCACAACATGGACTGGATTGAAGTAATGCTAACGCGGTCCTGATCCAGTCTTCCCTGTAACATCTATAGGGAAACGAGAGAGGAGGATGTTTAGTCGGTATTGTTGCAAAATAATATTGTTTTCTGAGTCCGATATACCCAGGCACCAACACCTAGTCCTGGCAACAACACCAAGTCCTGGCATACGTAAACGTATTTTACCTCCTCTATAAAAAAAAAAATTAAAAAAAAAATTAAAAAACACACACACACACACACACACACACACACACACACACACACACACACATACGGACATCATCGCGAATAGGGCTTCACACGAGAGCGAAATTTTTCTGGTCTCGTCTCGTTCTCGTCTCGGAAAAGCGAGACGAGACGAGACGAGACGTTTTTAAAAATGTTATGGACGATACCGAGACCACATATAGCGCAACCCGAGAGTCTCGTTCTAGGTCTCGTAAAATTTTTTTTATGGAGTTTTTATTAGAAAAATTAGAAAAGATCCACATAGAGAACAGTAAATTTTACAAACTATAAAATCTATATATATATATATATATATATATACAGGGTGTCCCAGAAGTCACGCACCCCATTGTAGGGATCGAAAGAGAAAAATATTCTGAGACGAAAAGTCCTTAGCCATTTTTGAATCAGACGCATGGATAATTAATAATTAATTAATGAAAGTGACCAATCAGGAGCGCGCGACAGAAGAATGAAAAGTGGGTGGAAAGGCAGAAAGAGACGCGAGAGTAAGACGAGAGATCTGCTGCCTGCGTCTCGCGCAGTAGACCGAGAGTGGGGACGGAACAAACGTGGACGGCGGACGTACGTGATGCTAGGTGAATGTGTGAGATCGTGCGCTAGTGTGGGCTAGCGTCAGTGTAACGGTAACAATGCACGTATGAATGTGAGTGAGGATATTTTTATTTTTTTTATTACAGGCACAAGATTTGACCAAATTCGACAGGAAAAAAAGGAGATTTTACTGAACTCAATCGGCACGACTGAATTTTGATTTTTAATTGAAATAATTGAAGAAATTTTTAATGAAGAATCAGTAGCGGGGCTCAGAAAAAGGCAGAAGGCAAAAGTTACTGGACTTTTTTATTCATTAGGAAAATTAAAGTAAATGTTGATTAAACAATCATTAACGAGGCACTGGGCGGCTGTGTCTGAATTTTTTTTTTATTTGAAGTAATTAAAGTAATCGTTAATTGAAAAATAGGTAGCGAAGTTCAGTTAGAGGCCTTGGGTAGCCATGACAAACTTTTGATTTTTAATTAGAATAATTAAACTAACTTTTAAATAAAAAATAAGTAGCGAGGGTCAGTAAGAGGCACTGGGCAGCTATGAATGAATTTTTATTTTTATTTCGAATAATAACAGTAATTTTTAATTTAACATTAAGTATCGAGGGTCAGTGTGAGGCCCTGAGCGGCTATGGATGAATTTTTATTAGTATTTCGAATGATTAAAATAATTTTTAATTAAAAAATAAGTAGCAAGGGTGTGTAAGAGACACTGGGCGGCTTGGAATAAATTTTTATTTCGATCTAGAATAATTGAAGTAATTTATAAATGAAAAATAAGTAGCAAGGGTGAGTAAGAGGTACTGGGTGGCTATGAATAAATTTTTATTTTTATTCGGAAAAATAAGAATAATTTTCAATTGAAAAATAAGTAGCGAGGGTCAGTTAAAAGCATTGGGAGGCTATGAATGAATTTTTATTTTTATTTCGAATATTTAAAGTAATTTTTGATTGAAAATCGAGTAACTAGGTCGAGTAAGAGGCACTTGGCGGTTATGAATGAATTTTTATTTTTATTGGGAATAGTTGGAATAATTTTTAATTGAAAAATAAGTAGCGAGATTCAGTTAGAGGCACTAGGCGGCTATGAATGAATTGTTATTATTATTTCGAATCATTCAAATAATTTTTAATTGAAAAACAAGTAGCGAGGGTAAGTACTAGCCCCTGGGTGGCTATGAATGAATTTTTATTTTTATTTGGAATAATTAAAGTAATTTTTAAATAAAAAACAAGTAGTGAGGGTCAGTGAGAGGCAATGAGCAGCTATGAATTAATTTTAGTTTTTATTCGGAATAGTAAAAGTAATTTTTAATTAAAAAATAATTAGCGAGGGTCAGTTAGAGGCACAGAGCGACTATGGATGAATTTTGATTTTTATTTCGAATAATCAGCGTAATTTTCAATTGAAAAATAAGTACCGAGGGTCAGTTAGAGGCACAGAGCGACTATGGATGAATTTTGATTTTTATTTCGAATAATCAGCGTAATTTTTAATTGAAACATAAGTAGCGAGGGTCAGTTAGAGGCCCAGAGCAGCTATGCATGAATTTTTATTATTATTTCGAATGATTAGAACAATTTTTATTCAGAAAATGAGTAGCGAGGGTGTGTAAGAGACACTGAGCGAGTAGGAATGAATTTTTATTTCTAGTTGGAATAATAAAAGTAATTTTTAAATGAAAAACAAGTAGTGGGGTTTAAATGAAAAACAAGTAGTTTAATCATTCTAAATAAAATTCTCAATTTATTTATAGCTGCCCAGTGCCTCTAACTTATTCTTCCTACTGGTTCTTCAATAAAAAATTACTTTAAGTATTGTTAATTAAAATTAACAGAGAGACACAGCCACCCAGTGTCTCTTACACAACCTCGCTACTCGTTTTCTGAATCAAAAATACTCTAACCATTAGAAATAATAATAAAAATTCATTCATAGCCGCTTAGGGCCTCTAACTGACTCTTGCTACTTATTTTTCAATTAAAAATTACTCTTATTACTCCGAATGAAAATAAAAATTAACTCATAGCTGCTCATTGCCTCTCGCTGACCCTCACTACTTATTTTTCATTTAAAAATTACTTTTATTATTCCAACTAAAAATAAAAATTCATTCCTACTCGCTCAGTGTCTCTTAGACATCCTCGCTACTTATGTTCTGAATAAAAATTACTCTAATCATTCGAAATAATAATAAAAATTCATTCATAGCCGCTCAGGGAAGGGCCTCTAAGACACCCTCACTACTTATGTTCTGAATAAAAATTACTCAAATCATTCGAAATAATAATAAAAATTCATTCATAGCCGCTCAGGGCCTCTAACTGACCCTCGCTACTTATTTTTCAATTAAAAATTACTCTTATTACTCGGAATACAAATAAAAATTAATTCATAACTGCTCATTGCCTCTTACACTGGCCCTCTTACACTGACCCACTTGTTTTTCATTTCAAAATTACTCTAATTATTACAAATAAAAATAAACATTCATTTGTAGCCGCCCACTGTCTCTAACACACCCTTGCTACCTATTTTTTAATTACAAATTACTTTAATCACTCGAAATAATAATAAAAATTCATCCGTAGCCGCTCAGGACCTCTAACTGACCCGCGCTACGTATTTTCATATTTAAAATTACTGTAATTATTCGAAATAAAAATAAAAATTCATTCATAGCCGCCCAGTACTTCTTACTCACCATCGCTACTTATTTTTCATTTAAAAATTACATTAATTACTTTAAATTAAAATAAAAATTTATTCCTAGCCTCCTATTGTTTGTTAAAAACCCTCGCTACTTATTGTTTGATTAAAAATTATTTTCATTATTTAAAATAACAATTAAAATCGATTCATAGCCACCCAGTGCCTCTAACTGACCCTCGCTACTTATTTTTCAATTAAAAATTTCTTTAATTATTCCAATGAAAAATCCAAATCTTGGCATAGCCGCCCAGTGCCTCTCCTTGAAACTCGCCACAAATTTTTTTATAAAAAATTACATTAATTATTCCGAATAAAAATTAAAATTCATTCATAGCCACCCAGAGCCTCAACTTGACACTTACCACTAATTTTTCACATGAAAATTACTTAATCATTCTAAATAAAAATAAAAATTTATTCATAGCTGCCCAGTGCCTCTTAATTATCGTTCCTACTGGTTCTTCAATCAAGAATTATTTTAAGTATTGTTAATTGAAATGAAAATTCCTTCCCAGCCACCCAGTGTCTCTTACACAACCTCCCTACTTATTTTCTGAATAAAAATTACTGTAATCATTCGAAATAATAATAAAAATTCATTCATAGCCGCCCAGGGCCTCTAACTGACCCTCGCTACTTATTTTTCAATCAAAAATTACTCTTATTACTCCGAATAAAAATAAAAATTAATTCATAGCTGCTCATTGCCTCTCACTGACCCCCACTACTTGTTTTTCATTTAAAAATTACTTTTATTATTCCAACTAGAAATAAAAATTCATTCCTACTCGCTCAGTGTCTCTTACACACCCTCGCTACTTATTTTCTGAATAAAAATTGCTCTAATCATTCGAAATAATAATAAAAATTCATGCATAGCTGCTCTGGGCCTCTAACTGACCCTCGCTATTTATGTTTCAATTAAAAATTACGCTGATTATTCGAAATAAAAATCAAAATTCATCCATAGTCGCTCTGTGCTTCTAACTGACCCTCGGTACTTATTTTTCAATTGAAAATTACGCTGATTATTCGAAATAAAAATCAAAATTCATCCATAGTCGCTCTGTGCCTCTAACTGACCTTCGCTAATTATTGAAGTGAAACTTCTTTACGGAGGGTAAAATTGAACGATTTGAGGCGGAAAAGGGGAAGTAGCGCTAGAGGAGAAGCATTGAGTGAAAGTTTAGAGTAGGCGAGTGGGGAAATCGCTTGTATAGCAAGCCGAGCAAGCCTTATATATTTTAAAGAGTGGGGAGAGTTAAGGAGAGTCAAGTAGAGTGGACGAGTGCAGTGCGCGTGCGTCGTAATTCTACCACGTTACTTATATATATATATATATATATATATATATATATATATATATATATATATATATATAATGTATGGGTATATATTATATGTATATGCGTATGTCAGCTGTCGCAAACCGTTCTTATTTAAAACGTTTTAGTACAGATATATGCATAAATTAATACGTAAATACTTATAAATACATGAAAAATACACTTATTTGATATATATATTAAAATTTATTCTTGGAAAATTATTTTTCATTATATTTTTCAATTATTTTGTGTAAATAGTTTTGGGGTATAGTGGGGTGTATATATATTTACACGTGTTGACTCAAATATAAATTTCTCAATTCCTGTTTATACATTCGTGTTAATAATTTCATCATTATATTTTCTTAATCCTGGTAAGTAAATGATAATTATTGTAGGTTGCTTTATCGAGAGTTACTACGATTGAAAAATTATATATCGTTACAAAAAATAATATGGCTACTTTTTATCATGGGCGAACAGAGCCAGCTGCACTTCGTCCGTTAAAACTTGAGCTTCAAAAACTGTCATTAAACCCATTAGTGACATTAGAATCACAATTACTTGAATTTATCACTAAAAAGCCTGGTTTGTCAATTTATAGTTTGAATATTCAAAGTTTACAAGCCCATAACAATGACATTATCGACAAAGTAGCTGCTAATTTAAATATTCTACTTTTGTCTGAGACGTGGACTCATAATGATGAAGACATTTCCATTCCTAATTTTAATTGTGTAGTTAAATATAAACGCCCTAATATAAGATCTGGAGGTGGAGCTATTTATCAAAATGATAACGATACAACACACATTGTAACACCATCAATGGACATTTCAGTACATAATATACAGGCACTTGAAGTACAACTCAGTGCTGTAGGAGAAATCTGTGCCGCTGAATGTACAACGGAAAATGGCTAGTCAATTTCACTAGTATCAATTTATATATCACCGAATAAGTATATCACAGACATAATAAAATTTATTCATCGTGCACTACTACCATTTTCGGCTGCTGTTGCGGAAGAACTTAATCAAGACTTAGAAAAAAAACCTATAATCCTTAGTGGAGATTTTAACGTAAATTTTTCATCGGAGTCATCGGCCGTTTTGGTTGATTTTTTAAAGACCAAATTTGATTTAGCGATAAATAATAATCCAAATGAACCAACGACAAAACATGGGACAACAATAGATGCGGTTTTTTCGAGATACTTAAATAGAATACAGACAAAAATATTTATTTCACATTTTAGCTATCACAAGCCGCTGATAACATTTGTTGATAATTCAAGTAATAATAAAGAATAAATAAGATGATAATTCTAAAAAATAAAAAGGAAAAATAAAACTTACATTTGTTGTAAACATAATATTCTTAGAAATAAATTCATTTAAATTTTAATTAAAAAATGTGTAATTGTTTTAATTCTTAAAAACCGAATAATTAATCCAATAAATTTATTTTGATTGAGAATAAATGAAATGCTATAATATATATTTATATATATTGATCTGTTTATTTATTTAAAGCGGCTTAAAAAAGTTTCACTTCTATTGTAGCCTTATGTCTGTGAGGCTCACTCATTTTTTTTTTTTTTAATTAAAAATTACTTTTACTATTCCGAATAAAAACTAAAATTAATTCATAGCTGCTCATTGCTTCTCACTGACCCTCACTACTTGTTTTTTATTTAAAAATTACTTTAATTATTCCAAATAAAAATAAAAATTCATTCATAGCCACCCAGGGGCTAGTACTTACCCTCGCTACTTGTTTTTCAATTAAAAATTATTTGAATGATTCGAAATAATAATAACAATTCGTTCATAGCCGCCTAGTGCCTCTAACTGAATCTCGCTACTTATTTTTCAATTAAAAATTATTCCAACTATTCCCAATAAAAATAAAAATTCATTCATAACCGACAAGTGCTTCTTACTCGACCTAGTTACTCGATTTTCAATCAAAAATTACTTTAAATATTCGAAATAAAAATAAAAATTCATTCATAGCCTCCCAATGCTTTTAACTGACCCTCGCTACTTATTTTTCAATTGAAAATTATTCTTATTTTTCCGAATAAAAATAAAAATTTATTCATAGCCACCCAGTACCTCTTACTCACCCTTGCTACTTATTTTTCATTTATAAATTACTTCAATTATTCTAGATCGAAATAAAAATTTATTCCAAGCCGCTCAGTGTCTCTTACACACCCTTGCTACTTATTTTTTAATTAAAAATTATTTTAATCATTCGAAATACTAATAAAAATTCATCCATAGCCGCTCAGGGCCTCACACTGACCCTCGCTACTTAATGTTAAATTAAAAATTACTGTTATTATTCGAAATAAAAATAAAAATTCATTCATAGCTGCCCAGTGCCTCTTACTGACCCTCGCTACTTATTTTTTATTTAAAAGTTAGTTTAATTATTCTAATTAAAAATCAAAAGTTTGTCATGGCTACCCAAGGCCTCTAACTGAACTTCGCTACCTATTTTTCAATTAACGATTACTTTAATTACTTCAAATAAAAAAAAAATTTAGACACAGCCGCCCAGTGCCTTGTTAATGATTGTTTAATCAACAATTACTTTAATTTTCCTAATGAATAAAAAAGTCCAGTAACTTTTGCCCTCTGCCTTTTTCTGAGCCCCGCTACTGATTCTTCATTAAAAATTTCTTCAATTATTTCAATTAAAAATCAAAATTCAGTCGTGCCGATCGAGTTCAGTAAAATCTCCTTTTTTTCCTGTCGAATTTGGTCAAATCTTGTGCCTGTAATAAAAAAAAATAAAAATATCCTCACTCACATTCATACGTGCATTGTAACCGTTACACTGACGCTAGCCCACACTAGCGCACGATCTCACACATTCACCTAGCATCACGTACGTCCGCCGTCCACGTTTGTTCCGTCCCCACTCTCGGTCTACTGCGCGAGACGCAGGCAGCAGATCTCTCGTCTTACTCTCGCGTCTCTTTCTGCCTTTCCACCCACTTTTCATTCTTCTGTCGCGCGCTCCTGATTGGTCACTTTCATTAATTAATTATTAATTATCCATGCGTCTGATTCAAAAATGGCTAAGGGCTTTTCGTCTCAGAATATTTTTCTCTTTCGATCCCTACAATGGAGTGCGCGACTTCTGGGACACCCTGTATATCTGTTAGGGTGCTTCATTTGATACGACTATTTTTTTTTCTCACTCCATTGACGAAATATTGTTCTTTACATAGAAAAAAAAATTCTCACCAAAGGATAGTTCTTAATTTCAATTTTAAGTACTCGCTGAATGAATTTGAAGTTTTCTCATTTAATTAACCCGTTAAAATCATTTTTTTTGCTTAAATTATCTATAGCAAAGCGACATTTCATGATATTCATTTGACCATGGGCGGAAGTTGTAGAGGGATCCTTCCTCTTTGAAAGCTCTGACAGCTTATTTCCAATTTATGAGCTATCTCGCCAGTAAAAAATTGTATATTCGATTTTTGCTTAAAAGTCGTTGTTTTTTTATTTTTTCTCCTAAACTATTGATCTGACACCAAAATTGCAAAGGACCTTTTTTGTAAAGAATTTAAGTTTCTACAAGATAGATTGATAGCTGAACCCTTTAAATGAAATTCATCTGAGATAAATTTAATTAATCACAAGAAAACAATAAATGACACTATTTTATCGTAATTTTTATACTTTTTAATAAAACAACAGTTGATAAAAAAAATTAGGATGACGGTTGACTCTAAAGGCCATCCTTGCAACTTCCCGCTCTTTTTGTACTTAAGCGCTCAAAGTTACACATTACGTTTTTGAGCTCTTCGAGCTCGAAAATATGATTGCTGTGTCATTTTGAGCTCTCCGAGCTTAAAACTCTAATAGCAGTTTAATAAAACACAATTTTTTGAATTTTCAAACGGCAATAACTTTTGAATAAATGAACCGATTTTCACGCTGTTGGCGGCATTCGACGCAGTTTTCAAAACTCCATGGAGGACTATTAAGTTTAAATTGATCGAGCCAGTAATTTCGAAGTAATACCGAAAAAACACTTTTTTCGGTTTTTTTTTTTCGACAACGATAACTCACGAACGAATCAATCGATTTTGACCGGATTTGCGGTGATCGACGTGGTTTTTTTATCTTAAGAGCTTATGAGATTTTGGAATAGATCGGTAAAGCCATTTAAAAGTAATTCCAAAAAAACGACATTTCAAAAATTTTTTTTTTGTAGTTTTTTTGAGATTTCTCAAAATCTACTGATTCGAATCGGTCCAAATGGTATTTAAAATCTAAGTTTAGTCGAGCCCTTTCGAATGGTGCCAACCGCGATGAAATCGGTCAAACCGTTCAAAAAGTATGAGAGGTTTACATACGGCCACACACCCACACCCACACACACACACACACACACACACACACACACACACACACACACACACACACACAGCCTTGGGAATCTGACAGCACCGCCAAGGCTGTTATCTGGTCCTGTGGTAAGCATCCCTTCCAGAGGATAGTTAACAATGATAATGCCGGCTTTGTAGCAGCAACAGTTAACGGCATCCGTTTCTACAGCTGTTATGCACCACCTAGCCTATCCACTGTTGAATTCACTGAATTCTTGGACAAACTGACCGAGGACGCCAAGCAGCATTATTCAGTCGCGATTGCCGGTGACTTCAACTCCTGGGCAGTAGACTGTTGCAGCAAGCAGACCAATGCGCGAGGAAAAGCACAACTAGAAGCTTTTACTACACTAGATGTAGTCTAGCTCAACAGTGGTGATACGCCAACCTATACTAAAGGAGAAGCAAGCTCTATTGTAGATCTCACTTTCGTCAGCAGCAGCCTCATCAGTGGGAAATACGACTGGAAGGTGATGGATATCTACACAGCCAGCGACCACAAGGCAATTCTCGGGGAAATATCACATGACCGGAATACAAGAAGACCAATCAAGTCACTCAATACCATTGGATGGAAAGTGAAGTGTTTTGAAACAAGCACATTGGTAATAGCCCTGAATAGTGAACTGATTACTACTGGATCCGCAGAAGAAATGACCAAGGACCTGATGAAAAGAGTTGTCCAGGCCTGTGACGCAAGTATGGTCCGGAAACGCAGCATAAGCCAACGCCCGGCAGTACACTGGTGGAACGACCACATTAGCGTTCTTCGGAAAGAGTGTCTAAAGAAAAGAAGAATATCCTAGCGTGGCCATCGACGACCTAATTTTGCGGAGCTGGTCGCAGAGTTCAAAAAAGCCCGTCGATCATTGAACAAAGCCATCAAGGATAGTAAGAAGCAATGCTGGAAAGAGTTCATCAACGAGGTGGACAAAGACCTGTGGGGTAGACCGTACAAGCTGGTCATGACTCACCTAAAAGTCAAACAAATGCCGGCACCCACATGCCCACAACTTCTGCAGAGAATCGTTACCACGCTGTTTCCGCAGCAACGCGAGCTTCATTACCAGTTAGCTCAAAGCGAACTGGAGGACATTCCACCTGTCACGGAAGAAGAACTGACGGAGGCTTGCAAACGCGTAGGGAATAATAAAGCACCAGGATTAGATGGAATCCCTGATATTGCCTTAAAAACAGCTATAAAGGTAGCACCGGCATTATTCCTGGATGTTTACATCACCGGCCTCAAAGAAGGGATTTTTCCTCGAAAGTGGAAACAGCAACGGTTAGTGCTGCTTCCTAAAGGGAAAAAGCCACCGGATGAACCGTCATCTTACCGCCCACTTTGCATGCTAGATACAGCGGGTAAGATATTTGAACGCATAATTCACCAGAGAATTGAAGCAGTAGTCGACCCACTCCTGGCAGACAGTCAGTATGGATTTTGGAAAGGACGATCAACCCTGGACGCAATCAAACTGGTTGTTGATACGGCCAAGGAAGCAATCGCAGGAACCAGATGGAAGGGTGGAATGAAGAAGTATTGCCTGGTGGCGACTCTAGACATCAGAAACGCCTTCAACTCCGCCAATTGGGAATGCATCATGCAGGCCCTCCAAGAGAAGAATGTACCAGAATACCTTCTTAAGATCGTAGCAAGCTACTTTGAAAACAGGGTCCTGAAGTATGACACGAAGAACGGTCCGAGGGAGTATGATATTACTGGAGGTGTACCACAAGGTTCAGTTCTAGGCCCGCTCCTGTGGAATATTATGTATGACGGTCTATTAAGACTAACTCTGCCAAGAAACGTCAAACTCATAGCATATGCAGATGACGTAGCCGTAGTGATCGTTGCCAAACACCTGGACGAGATAAACCATATGTTCGATCTCACTTTTGAGCACGTTAACCGGTGGATGGACGCAGTGAACCTGCAACTGGCGCAACACAAGACTGAGGCAGTGCTTATTACCAGCAGAAAAGTGGTAGAGACCATTAAGCTGAAAGTCGGTGAACAAGAAATCACATCACAACCTTATATCCGATATTTGGGAGTGATGCTTGATGCCCGACTCAACTTCAAGCAGCAAGTGGAACATGTCAGTGCCAAAGCGTCAGTAGTGAGGGCTAGTCTCGCACGACTGATGCCGAACGTCAGAGGCCCAAAGCAGAGCAGGAGGCTATTATTGTCATCAGTAGTCACATCGGTGTTCACTTACGGAATATCCATTTGGGCCGACGCACTAAAGACGCAAGAATCATGGAGAAAGGCTGGACCAGTATATCGACTGAATGCCCTACGAGTAACTAGCGCCTTCCGCACAATATCAGAGGAAGCAGTGTGTGTTATTTTCGGTACTCTGCCTCTCAGAGTCCTAGCTGAGGAAAGACGGAACCTATATCAACGAAAAAGGTCAACCACACTGAGACCTGAAGAACTTAGAAGGGAAGAAGGGCAACACAGCATCGCAAGATGGCAACAGGAGTGGAATTCTGCAGAGAAAGCTTGGTGGACGTATCGTCTCATACCTCGGATTGATGTGTGGTTCAACCGGAGTTACGGTGAGATCAACTATTATTTAACGCAGATGTTATCAGGACACGGATGTTACCGGAAGTATCTTCACCGCTTTAAGCACGATGATACCCCAGAGTGCCCGTCCTGTCCAGGGGTCAATGAAGATGCGGAGCATGTTTTCTTTGTGTGTCCACGTTTCAACCAACAGCGCGATGAGTTAGAGAAGATTCTGAAAAAGAGAACCCAACCAGAATCAATAGTAGAAGCAATGTTGTCGTCAGAAGCTGCCTGGAACGCCACAAGCACTTTTGCTACAAAAGTGCTTACAGAGTTGCGATCCATTGAGAGGAAGAGAGCGAAAGACAGAATCTAGAAGAAAGAAATAACATCTTAGCCACCAGAAGGAAGAGCGGCAGCTAATTCCTCCCCGCGCGAAGAAATGCCTTACGGCGGTACCATGGGGGATCAGAGGATAGAAGAGAAAGGGGTTTAGGGTTTAGTGGGTAGGGGCGTCAGCGTCGAGTTTTAGTATGACGCTGCGATGAGTCGCCACATATCCAGGCCAAACAGCTATGCCTAGAATCCGTAAAAAGGATTCCCCCCCCCCTAAGGAAAAAAAAAAAAACACACACACACATACATACAGGCAGACATACGGACATCATCGCGAAAACATTCAGGGAAGTTTCCTAGGACCTCAAAACGTCTAGATCTGATGAGAACTCGATTTTCGAAAAACGGGGTAAAACCAATAACTTCCCGATTTTTGAAAATTTTCAATTTTCTTAGCGGGAAGTTAAAAATTATAACGTATATTTTTATAATCAACCATTTTGATATCGTTATAATGCCTAAATTTTAAAAATTTTAAATCATCTTACAAATATTCTAATAAATATAGTTGTTACATAAAATATATCCAAAATATATAGTCATACATAACTTCAGCTCACAAAAAAAAATTGCTTTGGACCGGACCTACCTATTGAAATGAATATTGACCCACTGAATCCGAATTTCAAGTCCGTTTGACCCGGTCACCCTCCAATTTTGAGCATAATGCAAAAAAACCCCAAAAAATTGTAAAAAACTGCAGTCACAGCAATGAAAAAATTCTTCTGGACCCGGATCAAGTATGATTCTTGTGTATTTCAATTGACTGAATCTAAATCTGAACGTTAATTAGCCCAGTGCCACGTTAAAGTTTTAAAATTAAAAAAATCTCAAAAAACCAAAAAAATCAGGAAAATTGCAGTTACAAATATGAAAAAACAATCTATAAAACATGATTAAATACTTTTCTTGTATTTTTTCACGCATGAAATACAAGAGATAATAACAAACGGAAGAAAAATTTACTGCGTAGATCATTTGAGAACAAAAGAGTACGATACCAATGAAGAACAGTTTAAAATTCGATAAAATCGTTCTCTTTATTCTAGTTATACGTCATTTTTTATAGATTTAAAAATTTTTTATATTTTCAGATTCTTAATTTGTATTTTATGCGCGAAAAAATACAAGAAAAGTATTTAATCATGTTTTATAGATTTTTTCTCATATTTATAGCTGCAATTTTCCCGATTTTTTGGTTTTTTGAGATTTTTTTTAATTTTAAAACGTTAACGGGGCAAGAAAACTTCAGATTCACACTCAGTGGAACAAAATACATGAAAATCATACTCAATCTGAGTCGAAAAAAATTTTTATCTCGATAACTTCAATTTTTCATGACTTATTGCAATTTTTTTGGGTTTTTCGTTTTTTTTTTTTTTTGCAAACTTGGTCGGCTCACCAGGCTACTTAACGTTCAGATTTAGTTTCAGTAAATTGAGATACATAAAAATCATACTTGATCCGGGTCCAGAAGAATTTTTTCAAATTTTTTGTCAAACGGACTTGAAATTCGGATTCAGTGGGTCAATATTCATTTCAATAGGTAGATCCGGTCCAAAGTACATGCCACTTTTTTTTTTTTTTTGTGAGCTGGAGTTATGTATGACTATATATTTTGGATATATTTTATGTAACAACTATATTTATGAGAATATTTGTAAGATGATTCAAAATTTTAAAAATTTAGGCATTATAACGATATCAAAATGGTTGATTATAAAAATATACAATGTTATAATTTTTTTTATTAACTGTTGTTTTATTAAAAAGTATAAAAATTACAATAAAATAGTGTCATTTATTGTTTTCTTGTAATTAATTAAATTTATCTCAGAGGCAATTCATTGAAAGGGTTTAGCTATCAATCTATCTTGTAGAAAATTAAATTCTTAACAAAAAATGTTCGTAGCAATTTTGGTGTCAGATCAATAGTTTAGGAGAAAAAATAAAAAAACAACGACTTTTAAGCAAAAATCGAATATACAATTTTTTACTGGCGAGATAGCTCATAAATTAGCTTTATAGCTCATAAATCCGCCCATGGTCAAATGAATGTCATGAAATGTCGCTATGCTATAGATAATTTAAGCAAAAAAAAAATAATTTTAACGGGTTAATTAAATGAGAAAACTTCAAATTCATCCAGCGAGTACTTAAAATTGAAATTAAGAACTATCCTTTGGTGAGAATTTTTTTTTTCTATGTTAAGAACAATATTTCGTCAATGGAGTGAGAAAAAAAAATAGTCGTATCAAATGAAGCACCCTAATATATATACTAGGGTGTGCCAAAATGTAACTCCCGTGGAGAACCCCTTTTAAAATTGGAATTTTGAGTTCCGCTTTTAACAGGGGCTGCGTTTGGGCATTTCCTGAGATATTTTGGAGTGAGACGATGTATTTGATTTTCATAGAATTTTTTAACAGAAGCTTAGTTTGGGCATTTCCGGTGAAAATTCAAAATTTGGCCAAAATTCTTATCTTTTAAATTACACGATGACCAAGAATTCAAACATAATAACGCTCGCATCACATCATCTTTCAATGATGTACGTGATTTTGTCATGATCATACCTGCTGTAGAAAATAATCGTTCAACAGGTACGGATTTAGTCATTATACTAAATAAATCTTTGGCCATCTTGGAATGGGTAGGAAAAGCTTTTTCATGCACTTTCCACCACTCCAAAATATTTGTGTTTCTATCTTCTCTTTCTAATCGTAAATACTCTTCAAACTCAGCTTTCCAATGTTTCGAAGTTTTTGTCGAAGTTTTATATAGGCTATTAATATCAATACATTTTTTAATAGAATCGTTACAGCTTTCAATGACTATGCTCTCAGTTGGTTGATTATTGAGGGTGTTTTTAGCGTATTTTTTATAACACTTCGAAACATAGGATAGCTTCATTCTTCATTTCTTCATTTCTTCATAGAATTTACAAATATAAAAACTAATCTCATTATAAATTCAGTACTTGACGGACAACTTTTATTGTCTCTATTCGCTGTGAGTGAAGCCATGGTAGGGGAAATGAAATCGACTGAAGCGTTCGCAGTGGTTACTTTCGGAGTTACGGGAGGCTATTATTCCTAAAATTATAAGCAAGTACACGTGGAAGTATTTATTTTGTTTTAATTTTAATAAATTAAAAAAAAATGAGACACCAGAGTTGTTGTGTCTTAAAAAATACCAGCAGAAATATTTACTGCATTCTTTTTTATTTTTTATCATTATACGTACTTGTTGTTGATTCGTTTAACTAAAAAACAAAACTGCAATTATTACACTGATAAAAGGATTTATTAACTATTAATAATTTAACTTATTTGAAGACAATTATTTAATTTATTAAACTTTAATAAATATTTTTTAACATTCAATAAATATTTATTTGGTAGGAAAGTACATTTATTAATAGTTAATAACTATTTATTAATAGTTAACGAATATTTATTAACAGTTAATAAATATTTTGTTGAGTGAATTTGTTTTGCTTGTAATATCATATGATATGAAGATTTCTTATAAACAAAAATCATTTTTATAAATTATTTGTATTAATTATTTTACATTATAATAACGTTTATTGTAAAATACCGAATTCTATCATAGCTCATAATTATCTTTTGTATTTATAAATATTAAAAAGGTTAATTTATTTAGTGAATTGAATTATTATCATGTATTCCAGCTATAGGATTATAAAAAGTGTCAAAAGAAAATGCTATTTTTGCTTTTGATTTTAAATAAATATTTGCTAACAGTTAAAAAATATTCATTAACAAACAAATCCTTCTATCGGTGTATAAAATTGTCACATATTTTTTATAACTTTTTTTTTTACAATTATTTATAAAATTTATTTATTTTTATGTTTCTTGCTATTGACATACGTATAAAAACATACTCTGACAGCCTTCCGTAGTTCATATTTTGACTGGCGCTGCAGTCACACTCATAGCGAATAGCGATGTTTTGAAAATTTAGTCTCTATTTGGACATCTGGAGAAATTTTTTGTTTTTTCCTGTACCTCTTGTAGTAAAGATATGAACAATTATTGTATACATCTGTGGGAGTATATATCATAGAACTGCAATTCTATGGTCAAATACCATAGAAGAAAGACCATAGAAAGACCATGGTCAAATACTCAAGTATTTGGTAACAAACTTAGATGCAAAAAAAATGTTTCAAGTATTCCGTAAAGATAAAATTTATGCTAAACTGCGTGACGAAAAATTGTTTATGTTGACAATATTATGTGGATCAGAGAAATTCTCTAAAGAGTTGTTCATTAGTTTTACAAAAACTTTTGAACAGTAAAGATCTACAATTTTCCGACTTCAGCTACAGTAAAATGTCGACAAGTGTGATTGTTAGTGATAATAACCCAAATTATAATAAATAACCCAAATTATATATAAATATCCCAAGATGGAATAGCACTCATGATATGATTGAAGTAGGAATTAGTTTAAAAAATAGTTTAAATTTATTCTGGTTGAGTCACGAAAATACTAAAAGTATAAGTATGTTAAGACTAAATGAAAATGAGTGGTTATTACTTGAACAAATATGTGTATTTTTAAAAAATTTCAAAATAGTTTCGGAAGCAATTTGTGGTGAAAAATACGTGACGCTACCAATTTTTGTTGTTGCTTTTAACATACTTATCTCAGATATTGATTCGACAATTTTTGAGTTAGACAATAAGGCAAATTGCACTGTTGTTGATGAAACTTTATTAATTGCTTTTCAAGCATCTAGAGATAAGATGTTAAAGCATTACAGGAAAACCAATTGGGTTTATTGTTCGAGTTTGATTTTAGATCCTCGGCATAAGGTCGAAATATTCGACAAAACCGATTGGGGTAAAGAAATGAAGAATGAAGCTATCCTATGTTTCGAAGTGTTATAAAAAATACGCTAAAAACACCCTCAATAATCAACCAACTGAGAGCATAGTCATTGAAAGCTGTAACGATTCTATTAAAAAATGTATTGATATTAATAGCCTATATAAAACTTCGACAGAAACTTCGAAACATTGGAAAGCTGAGTTTGAAGAGTATTTACGATTAGAAAGAGAAGATAGAAACACAAATATTTTGGAGTGGTGGAAAGTGCATGAAAAAGCTTTTCCTACCCATTCCAAGATGGACAAAGATTTATTTAGTATAATGGCTACATCCGTACCTGTTGAACGATTATTTTCTACAGCAGGTATGATCATGACAAAATCACGTACATCATTGAAAGATGATGTGATGCGAGCGTTATTATGTTTGAATTCTTGGTCATCGTGTAATTTAAAAGATAAAATTAAGAATGTCAAAACTTAAATAATTTATGTATATTTAAAAATATTGTTGTATAAAGAACGTTTTAATTATAGTTTAAAAAAATAATTTATTATTTATTTTTCATTTCATATGATATTTGTTCTTAATATTTAGAACTAAGCGAGACAAGACGAGACATTTGGTAACGAGACGATGAGACCGAGAAGAGACAACTAGTAACGAGACGAGACCGAGACTCGAACGAGACTTAAATTTTTCGGAATTTACGAGACCGAGACGAGATTTTTAGTATTCTCGCCTACTCTCGTCTCGTGTGAAGCCCTAATCGCGAAAACATTCAGGGAATCTTCCTAAGACCTCAAAACGTCGAGATCTGATGAAAACTCGATTTTCGAAAAACGGGGTGAAAACAATAACTTCCCGATTTTTGAAAATTTTCAATTTTCTTAGCGGGAAGTTAAAAATTTTTTTTTAAGCCTTAAAATTGTGGATTTCAGATCTTTTGGCTGAAATTTTTTATTATTTGCACTGATAAAAGGATTTGTTTATAGTTAAAAATATTTGTTAATATTTAACAAATCATTTATTAGAGACCACTTTTTAGTCCTTAACAAATATTTCTTAGTATTTAAAAAGATTCATTAATATTTAATAAATGAATATCAGATTTATTAAATACAAACAAATCATTTTAAATACTAAGAAATATTTGTTTGATACTAAAAAATGGTCTCTAATAAATGATTTGTTAACTATTAACAAATATTTTTTTAATACAAATAAATCCTTCTATCAGTGTGTGGTTGTCACGCAATCCTAAGAAATACCGCGAAAAAAAGTTTGAAAGTTTTCATCAATCTTTTTCTCGATCTACGGGCTTTAGAAAAATTTTTCTTAGCTAAGCTACCACATGGACCTGATGTTTGAATAATTTTTATTATAATTTTTTGATCATATTATTAGAAAAAAAAATATTATATGCATATATTTACTTATAAAATCTGCAGGATTATAATGAGGAAGTAGAGTTAGTCCAATAGTGGCGAAAAATCTTCCGATACTTGCTGTTGAACCATAATACGCGACTTGACCACGACTAAGCAATAAAAGCTTGTCGAAACTATGAAACATTCTAGAGCTCGGTTGATGCACGGTAATTACTATACTTTTGCCTTCTTGTACAGCATACCTTTTCAGTCTTGAAATTAACGCTTGAGCTGAGTATGAATCCAAACCACTTGTTGGTTCCTGAAAAATATAAGTAGTAACCATATTTCAACTTTAAGATTTATTTATTTATGAAAGTTCTGACAGTTGTAATTGTAGGGTAAATACCCCAATAGATGGACACCCCCCCAATAGATGGACAAATATTATTTCCAGAAGCAATTACATTAGTTTTAAGAACAACAATCTTAAGTTGTTATTTTTTTTTACGTCTACAAGTAGTTCTGAGAGCGAAAAGTAATTTTTTTTTTAACTTTTTATTTAAAATAATAGTTTAAAAAAATTATTTAAATTGGACGTCTCGAGATTTTGCTCCGAGAGCGCAACCACTAGTAAACATGTGACAGATAGCTGGTGGACGTTATTTGTTATTATTATTAAAAATAATAAAAAAAGTAAGATTTGTACATTTGATTATGCTTATATTTCACTGAAAAAGCTAGAAATATAATATTTTAATGATAAAATCGAAAAAAAATAATAGAATTTAGTGTCCATCTATTGGTGACACTTTTCTGACCTCTATCCAATAGATGGACATTGAGTTTATATGATGGATTTTCTTATTTTTTTTTAATTTTATTGGTGGATCAATGTGAGAATAAGAGTAATGATTATAATAAGCAGACATGTACTGAAAATAAAAGTATTATTATGATTATTGAAGAAATTGAAGAGAAAAAAGAAAACGCTAAATAAAAGAGAAAATTGAGAGAAGGAAATTTAAAAGCAAAAGAGAACAGACCTATTAAAAAGAAGAAGAAGAAGACAACACGAAATGTTTTTAACGTTGTGTTTTATAAGTTTATATTGATTATTTATTAATTATTAGTATTCTTTATACTAATATATTTTATATGTTACTTTGCATGAGAAAGCATCACGTGTTCAAAAATAATAAAATTACTTTATGATGTATTTTGAAAATTACTATCCGATTTATCACCTTTTCTCTTTAATTTTATCAAGCTTTATTTTTTAGTGGAAAAAATTAATAAATAAATTATTTCTTATGTAAATAATAAATTGAAAATATCGCTTGTAAGTAGTGTCCATCTATTGGTATTGACTGTCCATCTATTGGAAATTTTGTCCATCTACTGGGGTTTTGGACTTTTTCTTATATTTTTCTTTTTTATTAAATACTACAACGTTTTACGAAGTTTTACTTATTTTTTCCTGGTTAATTATATATTTTTAGATAAATATAATTTTCTTTATCACAATTTATTTGTATATTATTGTTAATTTTTAATTACTATATTGTTTTTTTAATAGAACACGAGTTTCCTTAACTGTCCATATATTGGGGTATTTACCCTAGTAACAACGCTTATGTTAATTTTAAATACATACATTTTTTCATTTGGTGGGCATTTTAATTGTATTATGCACTTATTTAAATCAAATAATATTTTTATTCAAATGCAAATTATTTTTAATCAATTATACAAAATTTAAAATTTTCAGAAAATTATTGTTTTCGAAACTTTAGAAAGCTATTCTGCATAGTTATATCGAGAAAATGTCGAAGTGGATTTCTATATGCAAAAAAAAAAGTAGAATTTCAATAATTAATCCGTTTCGTTTGAAAAATATTCTGGAAACTTATCGCCAATTATTGTTAAAATATTTATAAGATCTCTAAAATGAATCGATCAATTTTTAAGGTTTTTCAAGTAAAAATGTGATTAAGTCTCGATCATCGATTGATAGAACTTTCAGTTTTTTGAATTTGAAGAGTTCAATGATTTATATGATTTAATTTACAAGTGTTTTGACTTGCATATAGCTTAAAATAATAGCGATTTCCGGCAATATGAATCGTTTTCCAGATTTTTTTTTTATGGACATGTATGTTAATGAAATCTTATGTTTAAAGCCTTATACAGTCTTCAAAGGTAACATTTCTTACATATACTCTGGATTTTGTCAAATTTTCTTCAATGTAATATTCATCAAAGTGAAAATTTTAGTGTGGCAAAATTTCAACTTGTGAAAAAATGACCGCGTTATGTAAAAAGTATAAACAACATTTTTTTTTTTCTGAAAAATTATGATGGGTTCTGATAGAGAAGTTACTAAAGTTTCTGAAACCACTTAATTTTTTATACATTTATTGGTTGTTGAAATTTTTAATCATTCTACGAAAATTTTTAAAATAGATTGTAAGTATTCTGATTTTTAAAAGATCCAAAAAAATTAAAGTTTTTCAGTTGTGTAATAACCTTACCATTTTTCTAATTTACTATTTTAAGTGCACAATAATGAGCGTTAGAAATACTAAACAAAAATTATATATCGCAGTAGACTTACGTCAAGTAACATTAACGATGGATTTGTGAGTAATTCGCAGGCTATACTTGTTCGCTTTTTTTCTCCTCCAGAAAGACCTCGCTTTGTATGATCCCCAATAACTAGAATATAAATAAATGGCTGTTTTTCTAATCATTTTAAAAATAGAGATTCTGTATAGATGTGGAATGTTTTACTATAATTTTTAGGTTAGCAATTAGAAAATTTTTCAAGTTAGATGCAAGGATATTTACTAAGTTATCACATATGTATATAATAATTTTGTTAACATGGTAGTGTAAATATATATTAATATATAATATGTATCTAAGAAAAAATTGGCTTTCGTGATTCGGGTGCAACTTAATATGAAATTGAGCGTAATTATATGCATGAGTCAATTTTTAGATAAATGATGAGCATTCATAGAAACACATATGTTATGAATTTTAATTAATGTCTACCATTTCATTTTTTTTTATCCAAAAATGGACCAAAAAAAAATTTTCGTTTCAATCGAAAAAAAAAAAATAGAAATCGAAAAAACACTACTCAGAAAAAATTAAAGGATGTGCGGAAAATGACAAAGTTTGATATAATAAAAAACAAATAAATAAAAGCTATTAAAAAATTTACAACTTTTTTAACTTCCCGCTAAGAAAATCGAAGATTTTCAAAAATCGGGAAGTTATTGTTTTCACCCCGTTTTGCAAAAATCGAGTTTTCATCAGATCTCGACGTTTGAAGGTCACAGGAAGCTTCCCTGACTATCCCCGCGAGGTTGTCACGGTGTCTGTATGTATATATATATATGTGTGTGTGTGTGTGTGTGTGTGAAAGTATGTGAACCGCTTATAACTTTTGAACGGCTTGACCGATTTCATCGCGGTTGGTGCCATTCGAAAGGGCTTGACCAAACTTAGATTTTGAAAACTATTTGGACCGATTCAGATCAATAGATTTTGAGAAATCTTAAAAAAACTGAAAAAAAATTTTTTTTCAAATGTGGTTTTATTGGAATAACTTTTAAACGGCTTAAAGGTTCAATTCCAAAAACTAATCAGCTCTTAACCTCAAAAAACCACGTCGATCGCCACAAGTCCGGTCAAAATCGGTTGATTCGTTCGAGAGATATCGTGAACGAAAGAAAACCGAAAAAAGTGTTTTTTCGGAATAACTCCGAAATTCCTAGCGCGATCAATTCAAAATTTGAGATTCTTTGTGAGGCTTAAAAAAACTGCGTCGAATGCTTTTAACCTCGTAAAAATCGGTTTATTCATTCAAAAGTTATTGCGGTTTAAAAATTCAAAAAATAGTGTCTTATCAAATCTCTATCAGACTTTTGAGCTCGAAGAGCTTTAAAGCATAGGAAAGTAATCTCTTTGAGCTCGGAGAGCTCAAAATAACCCATAAATTGTATTTTTGACCTCCAAGAGCTCAAAAACGTCATTGGTGCAATTTTAAGCGCTTAAGTATGGAATTAGCGGGAAGTTGCAGGGATGGCCTTCAGGGTCAACCGTTTTCCTAATTTTTTTTGGGTAAAATTACGAAAAACATTTTTTATAGAGTAGGAAAGGATAGAAAAATTTCAGCCAAATCGAAAGAGATTAGGTTAAAAAGTTGTTGATTTCGCGTGAAATGCCTCTATAGTATTGTTTAATTTTTCTCCCTTCCGGGCGGATAGTGTCAACTTTCGTTCCGCTGCGCTAAACGAAAATGCCGCTTTTCGCCTCCGTCGAGCAGAAAAATAGTATACACACCATGGTCAGTAAATAAGAAAGCTTCAGATCATATGTTTGTCGACCTCGGCTTCGCCTCGGCCAATAATTGCATATGATCTGAGACATTTCTTACTTTCCTGCCTTAGGTATGTAATATACTACAATAGACTGCTCTTCTAAGTTCCTAATACAAAAAAAAAAATTTGGAAAATCCAAAAGTGCACGACTCATAATGTTAATTTAATTATGAAAAATTTTTCGATCGTAAAGCACTCTCTGATTCTTCGTATCATGAGTCGTGCAATGATAATAAAATAAAGCAAATGTGAAAAAAAATACCAAATAGCTAAAATAGGATATAATGCGCACGCGTCTCTAGTGGGATAAATGTATTCAATATATATATGGGTGATTCTCTGTAAGGATGTCTTAAATCTGTACAAAATTGTCCGACCAAATTATTTTTGATTTTATTAGAAAAAAAATTGACAAGGGTTACAAAACTATCAGCTTAATTATAATAAATAAACAGCCGAATTAATTTTTGCTTTTTCGATATTTGTGTATCTTTTGCCATATAACATGACAGGGGACTGATTGCCAGGGGACTGATTTTTTTTATCAAATTAAGAAAAATCAAACAAACTATTTCAATGCATTGAACTTTTTAAGTTCTCAATGAATGTTTACATTAATTAGAATAATATTAAGACTTATGGATCCAATTTTATAAATAAATTATAAACAAAAATAGCTGCCAGGGGACTGAGTTTTGAAGTGGCCCAGACACATATTTCCAGCACAAACGGTGCTTTGACACTAAATAAAATGGCGATAAAGCGCTATCAGCCCTATGGTTATTAACTTAAGGCTAGTTAGATCCTTATAAACCTTACAAAAGTTAAAATAACATGCTAGATTGTTTTTTTTTTTGTGGCTTTGAACTTCTGGCAGGGGACTGATCTTAAAATGCCTGGGACAAACTTTGGTTTAATGAATTTAATGAAACAAATTAACTTTCGGTACTTTTTATTGAAGAAGATTATTAGTTAACTAATTAAGTTTATAAACATTATGGACTAAATTATATATTATTGACGAATAACTTAAAATTTAATCTTAAAGTTTTAATTTTGGGACTGGGACAGCCCAGGGGACTGACATTTCGGTGGTTTACGAATTTATAGCAAAAAAACCAAAATTTATTCCATTTTAGTTTTCAATGCTCCAAATAGAAATGTTTTTTTACTTTCGTAATAAATTTTTTTTAGTAACAAAATAACAATTTTTCTAATAAAATAATGCCTGGGACGGCCAAAAACATCCTTACAGGGAATCACTCATATAAATACAGTCTTTTGACTTTTTTTAAATTTTATTAATTGCAAATAAACGACTCTAAGTTACCTAACCATTTGGTGACCTACAATTCTTTCAAAGAATTTTTCAAAAAAAAATTTGACTCAATCAATGGATTTTTAACTTCCCGCTAAGAAAATCGAAGATTTTCAAAAATCGGGAAGTTATTGTTTTCACCCCGTTTTGCAAAAATTGAGGTTTCATCAGATCTCAACGTTTGTAGGTCATAGGAAGCTTCCCTGACTACTCCCGCGAGGTTGTCACTATGTATGTGTGTGTGTGTTTTTTTTTTTTTTTTTTTTTTTTTTTAGAGGGAGGAATCCTTTTTGCGGATTCCAGGCATAGCTGTTTCGCCTGGATATGTGAAGACTCGACGCAGCGTCATACTAAAACTCGACGCTAACGCCCCTACTCACTAAACCCTAAACCCCTTTTCTTCTTTCCTCTAATCCCTCATGGAAACCGCCGTCAAGCATTACTTCATGAGAGGAGGATCTAGCTACTGCTCTTCCTTCTGGTGGCTAAGGTGTTAACTTCCTTCCTTCTATCTTCTGATTTTTGCTCTTCTTCTTTCGGTGGAACGCAAGTTCGTGAGGACTTCTGTAGCAAACGTGTTGGTAGCGTTCCAGGCAGCTTCTGATGACAACATTGCTTCCACTAGTGAATCTGGTTGCATTCTCTGGTTGAGGATCCTCTCCAGTTCTTCACGCTGTGAATCAAAACGAGGACATACAAAGAAGACGTGCTCCGCATCTTCAGCAACTCCTGGGCAGGACAGGCACTCCGAAAAATCATTGTGCTTAAAGCGGTGTAGATACTTTCGAAAACACCCGTGTCTCTACAACATTTGTGTAAGATAGTAATTGACCTCGCCGTGATTCCGGTTAAGCCAAATGTCGATCCAAGGTATGAGGCGGTGCGTCCACCTACCCTTCTCTGCGGCATCCCATTGTAGTTGCCATCGGCCTATGCTGTTCTGCCGTTCTTCAATTCTAAGTTCTTCAGGGCTCAGTGCAGTTGACCTTTTTTGTTGGTAAAGGGCCCGTCTTTCCTCTGCTAGTACTCTAAGAGGTAGGGTTCCGGCAATGACGCACACTGCTTCTTCTGATATTGTGCGGAAGGCACTGGCAACTCTCAGGGCGCTCTGTCTATAAATTGGACCCGCTTTTCTCCATGATTCTTGCGTCTCTAATGCGTCAGCCCAAATGGATATGCCATATGTGAGCTCGGATGTTACTACTGATGACAGCAGTAGTCTTCTGCTCTGCTTTGGTCCACCAACGTTAGGCATCAGTCGTGCTAGGCTCACTCTAACTACTGATGCTTTGGCAGTCACATCAAGCATCACTCCCAGGTACCGAATGTACGGTTGTGATGTGGTCTCATGTTCTCCAACTTGTAACTTGATGGTTTCCATCGCTTTCCTGCTGGTAATGAGCACTGCTTCGGTTTTATGCTTAGCTAATTGCAAGTTCACCGTATCCATCCATAAGTTAATCCGTCTAAATGTAATGTCGAAGGCCAGATTTATCTCTTCGAGATGCTTCGCGACAATCACCACGGCAACATCATCTGCATATGCTACCAGTTTCACTTCTGCTGACAATGCTATTTTCAGGAGACCATCATACATGATGTTCCATAGCAGATGACCTAGAACTGAGCCCTATGGTACACCACCAGTAATATCATACTCCTTAGGACCACTTTTTGTGTCATATTTGAGGACTCTGTTTATGAAGAAGCTTGCTACCATTCTACGAAAATACCCTGGAACTCGTTTCTCTTCGAGGGCGCGCATTACGCAGTCCCAGTTAGCAGAGTTGAAAGCATTTTTAATGTCTAATGCAGCAACCAAACAATACTTTTTTGTGCCGCGATTCCATCTCTTTCCAGCAATCACATCCTTAGCTGTGCTGACGACCAGGTTGATTGCATCCAGGGTTGACCGTCCTTTTCGGAAACCAAATTGGTTGTCTGCCAGGAGTGGATCAACTACTGCTTCTATTCTTTGGTGAATTATCCGCTCCAATATCTTACCCGCCGTGTCTAATATGCAGAGTGGACGGTAAGATGATGGTTTGTCAGGTGGCTTCTTTCCTTTCGGGAGCAGTACAAGTCTTTGCCGCTTCCACCTTTCAGGAAAGACTCCTTCCTTGAGACACGCATTGTAGGTATCTATGAATAATGCCGGCGCTGCTTTAATAGATGTTTTTAAAGCAATGTTTGGAATTCCATCCAATCCCGGCGTCTTATTATTCCCTACACGATTGCATGCCTCCATCAATTCTTCCTCTGTGACAGGTGGTATGTCTTCAGGGTCAGGCTGCAGTGACGAATAGATCAACTCATGTTGTTGAGGAAACAACGTACAGACGATTTTCTCTAGTAGTTGTGGACATGTGGGTGACGGCATTGGTTGACATTTCAGGTGGATCATGACCACCTTGTACGGTCTGCCCGACAGATCTTTCTCTACCTCTTCGACGAGTTCCTTCCAACAGCGTCTTTTGCTATCCTGATGGCTCTATTCAATTCTCGACGGGCCTTTTTGTACTCTGCCACCAGTTCTGCAGAGTTAGGTCGACGGTACCCACGCTGAGATATTCTTCTTCTTTTAAAACACTCTTTACGAAGAGCGCTGATGTTATCATTCCACCAGTGTACCGAAGATCGATGATTTATGCCACGTTCTCGGGGCATACAAGCGTCGCAGGCCTGGGTCACTCTCTTCATTAGCTCTTTTGCTTTCTCTTCAGCACTTACTGTGGTAGTCGGGTAGTCGCTATCTAAGGCTACTATCAAAGTAGCTGGGTCAAAAGCTTTCACTTTCCATCCAACTGCGTTAGTTTGTCTGGTTGCTCTTCGAGGGTTCTGGTCAGTTGATACTTCCCAAAGGACGGCGTAGTGGTCGCTGGCAGTGTAGGTGTTCATAACTACCGAAGAATAGTGTTTCCTCTTGTAAGACTGCTGCTGACGAACGTAAGATCCACTATAGAGCTTGCCTCTCCTTTTGAATATGTTGGTGTCTCACTAGTGTTAAGGAGGACAACATCTAGTGTGGCCATCGTTTCAAGTAAAGCCTTTCCTCATGCATTGGTAAACTTGCTGCCCCAGTCTACTGCCCAGGAATTGAAGTCACCTGCTATTGCTACGGGAAAGTGTCGCCTTGCATCTATGGTTAGACGATCAAGAAAATCGATGAATTGTTCCAAAGAAAGACTCGGTGGAGCATAGCAGCTGTAGAAACGAATTCCGTCTACCCATGCTGCTACAAATCCGGCTTCTCTGTTGTTGACTGCTTTCTGGAATGGTAATTTGTCACAGGACCAAATGACAGCTTTGTTGGTACTGTCCGATTTCCAGGGTTGGATACTCAGATGTTTATATGGTTCTGCTATCATTACTAAGTCTAGCTCTAGTTCGCGCACGGTTTGTATGAGCAAATCATACGCAGCCTCACAATGATTGAGGTTGAGCTGCAGTATCTTCATGCTCGTTTATTTGTCATTTTCTTGAGTGACTAGACTCGCTCGGGGCGGTGAAGATTCCGATCTCTAACACTCACTGCGTACTTCCTGATTAAGGCCCGAAGTGACTTGCTCCTGATCCACTGCTGCAACTTACACCTCGGCAGAGCAAGCTCACATCAGCCGTGGCCCGCATCGTCGGAAATAATCGACACGGTTCCGGACACTCCCAGTGAGTTACAGCAGGGAACGATCGTCTTGCGAGGTCAATTGGTGTGACCAACCCATTATAGGGGAGTTTCGTCCACGGAAGCGTATTTTATTTGGCTCCTACCCTCTTTACCTCATCAACTAAGAGACTTAGCGTCATTCAAGGACAACAAGCGTTCTCCCATCCACTACGGGGAGACGCGCCTGGTACCAGTTTCTCCTCTGCCGCAGGTGTGTGTGTGTGTGTGTGTGTGTGTGTGCAATTTTATCGCGGTTGGTGCCATTTGAAAGGGCTTGGTTAAACTTATATTTTTAGTATAATTTGGACCGATTCGGATCAGTAGATTTTGAGAAATCTTAAAAAAACTAAGAAAAAAATTTTTTTCAAATGCGGTTTTTTTTTGGATAACTTTTAAACGGCTCCACCGATCGATTCTAAAAACTAATCAGCTCTAGACAATAAAAAACCACGTCGATCGTCACCAAGCTGGTCGAAATCGATTAATTCGTTCGAGAGATATCGTGAACGAAAGAAAACCGAAAAAGTTCGATCAATTAAAACCTGAAAATTCTTCATGAAGCTGATAAAACTGCGTCGAATGCCGCCAACCGCGTGAAAATCGGTTGATCCATTCAAAAGTTATTGCAGTTTGAAAATTCCAAAAGTAGTGTTCTGTGAAACTTCTATCAGACTTTTGAGCTCGAAGAGCTCAAATGCATAGAAATACTATCTCTTTGAGCTCGGAAAGCTCAAAATAACACATAAATTGTAATTTTGAGCTCAAAAATCTCAAAAACATCATAAGTACAATTTTAAGCGCCCAGGTATGGAATTAGCGGGAAGTTGCAGGGATGGTTTTTAGGGTGAACCGTTTTGCTAATTTTTTTCGCTAGTTACAGTGTTTTCAGGGTTTCATACATGATGGACAAGAAAATTTTTTGTATTACTCATGCGGGAAAAGTAGTATTTTGACGCTCGCTGTTGCGGTTGAAAAAGATCCGTTTGCCCATTTTAAAATTACGCGTGAGTTTTTTCATAAATAAAATTGTTATTTGAGTGCGACAAGTTTACTTGTCGCACGCAAATTATTCTTGGCGAACTCAAACTATCCTTGACGCATTCAATTGGCTGTGAAAACTGCTAAAATTAAAATAAATAACAAAAAAAAAACACAATCTAACTGTCAATATTAAAGAAGTGAGGTTGACATTACAATATTTTTGACGATAGTAAAAATAATTTATTAATATTGAGCTGTTTAATTGTGATGAAAATTAATTTAGCAAAAATATGATAATTTTGGTGAAAAATAAATTAATGACATGAAAAATTTTTTTTTTAAATTGACATGTAGGAATTTTACAAAATAAATAATACAATTTTTATGAATAATTTTTTGGAGCAAATTTTTTTGTTAAAGAAAATTTAAAAATTGTAGTCACAGCTAAATTTAATGTCATTTAATTTTATGTGTTGATTGTTTCAGTGTGTAAATTTATTTTTTGTTAATTAATATTAATTATTTTGCATTTATTATCTGATTTATATTTGTTTCTTTTTTTTTTTTAACTTTTTATTTGTTCTTAGGGACTCGCTTCGCTCGTGCGTTCAACTTCGCTTTTGTGGGCAGTCGACAACTTGTCGCACTTGTTGCACAATATACTATTAAACTATTTTGATTTTTTTTTCCGTCTCTATTGCACTTAAATAATTTTCGAAAAGTATGAAATTAATCTCCATTAAATTATTTTGACAATAGTATCTGGAATATCTTGATTCCGTGAACTAACAAGAGTATAATAATAAAAAATTTTTCAATGGTAAAGCCCTCTCTGATGTTTCGCATCATGAGTCGTGCAAAATAGTTGCCGAAATGAGGCAAAATAGTATATTTACACATCTAGGGCAGGAAAACATGTGGTCTGAGGCATTCTTATTTACTGCCCATGGTGTGTATACTATTTTTCTCCTCGACAGAGGCGGAAAGCGGCATTTTCGTTTAGTGCAGCGGAACGAAAGTTGACATTCTCCGCCCGGAGGGGAGAATAGTATACAGAGTGTCCCAGAAGTAACGGACGCCATTGTAGCATCTGATAAACAAAATAATTCTGAGACGAAAAGTCCTTAGTCATTTTTTAATCAGATGCATAGATAATTAATTATTAATTAAAATAACGTCCTTTTATGCGTTAGAGAGAGAGAGAGAGCGCTAGTGTCAAGTCAAGTGCGTTCCAACGAAGACGCTTGCACGTGTGAATGTGTAAGTAAATATGTGTGACTAAGTTAGCTATAGAAACTAGTTAGTCATACAGTTAGTTGTGTCTTTGTTTGGCACATACTTTACTGGAAACTGGCGCTCTCTCTCTAACAAATAAAGAGACGTTATTTTTAATTAATAATTAATTATCTATGCGGTTAATTAAAAAATGGCTAAGGACTTTTCGTCTCAGAATTATTTTTTTCATCAGATGCTACAATGGCGTCCGTGACTTTTGGGACACCCTGTATAACACATCTAGGGCAGTAAAGTAAGATATGTCTCAGATCACATGTTTATTGACCTCGGTTTCACCTCGGATAACAATTACATGTGATCTGAGACATTTCTTACTTTAATGCCCTTGGCATGTAATATACTATTTCGATCGTAAAGCACTCTCTGATGCTTCTCATCATGAGTAGTGCAATATATAGAAACGGGTCTCAGAAATGCATCATTGCTTGTTTATTAACTCGACGCTAGACATCACTGATGTTCTGAGTTTCAACTGGAGTAAAAAATGTTAAGAAAATAGCAGAGGAAAATAACAGAGGTTTCTTTACAGAGTTTATTATTATTTGAAGAATCATTCAAGTATTTTTACTGTAAATATGCTGATAAATTAGGATGACATGTATGACATTTTTTAGACGATTTCGCGAGTTTTTAACGGCAACATTCCAAGCGGCACAAATTTTTTTTGTTAATGTTTTGTTGAATTTAAGTTGACGATTATTAATTTTTTAACTTCTTGTTGAGTGAAATCTATCAAAAAGTCAACATTTTTTTTGTGACGCCTGGAATTTTTGAGTACGCTCATTTTGAATTGAATTTGAAATTGTTGAAAAATTATTATCCGACAATTTTAAGATTTTATTAAGACTTTTTTAAGACGCTCTATAATAACAAAAATTAATTTTCACAAGAAATTAAAGAACCAAATTTTAAAAATCTGCTCTCGAAATTTTATTTTGGTGTCTTAAAAGAGTTTTAAAATAATCTTGGTTTGTGTCATGTTTAAGATTTTAAACAAACGACGTTTTTAAGACGATTTTTTTACACGAGAATTTTTTAGAATAATTTTTCACTTTTTCATCAGATCGGATTTCTTTCTGAGAATTTTAGTAAAGCTCTATTAACCACACAGTAAAAAATTTTTCGTCATTGTGTAAAGTGTAAAAATGTTTGTGTAGAATTTAACATTTTAGTGTGTAGAAATTAACATTTTAGTATGTTGATTCAATACAATAGAGTGTTGATTCAACACAAATTGTGTAAAAAAAATCATCAACACAAATTTTTGTGTTAAATTTGACGAAAAATTTTTTACTGTGCACGCCAAATGCCGCTAAGTATTTTAAAATCGGTTGATTTCCCTAAAAGTTATTGCGGTTAAAACTTGGCACGAACAATTTTTTTGCAGTGTAGAGATCAGCTAAAAACGGATTTTATGAAATTCCACCACCAAAGGGGATTACGGAGGTATTAATGATAAAAATTTCATATTCTTGAAGCATAGTTTTTGCAAACATGAAATTTGATGGGAATATTTTTTGATCACGTAGACGCCAGCTTAAAAATGGATTTTACGAATTTCCAGCCCTGCAGAGGATTGCGGAGGCATTAAAATAAAAAAAATAGTATTTTTATAAGCTTTAACTTTCTCAGATTTGAAATTTAATAGGAATATTACTTTTATCATGTAAACACCATGAACCAATGGATTTTACGAAATTCCATCTCCACAGAGAATTGCAGGGGTTTGACCCTATATATCAGGCGATATACAGGTCATCCCTGCAACTTTTCACTAATTTTAAATGCAAAGTGCTTTAAACTTCACCTATTACGACCAAACGATTTCCCCATTTTTTCAAAAATTATTGATTTTCATAGTGGAAAGTTAAAAACTAGTCGTCTTTTTTGGTCCACCCTAATGTATATCTATGATAGATTTCCAGAAAATGATCCCAAGAGAAGCGAAAGAAAAGTTATAAGGGTGTTAAAAGTTAATCTATACTAAGATATCTGAAGCTTTTGTACCAAGACATTTTAGGTTTGGCAGATTATTTTCTTCTCGAACGAGATCCGTTAAGAATGTATTACTCGGAAATTGACTTTATATCTTACTTGTATCTTGGCAGCCAGTAAGATCCAGAACTTCGATAATATGATCCACGGATTGCATTTTCTGCGCTTGCGAAAGAGTATCTGGCAGCCTCAATCGTGCCTGGTACTGAAATTGAAATAGACTGTTTTATTAATTGTTTTCATTCTATATACGCATTGATTAGATTTAAATGTAGACTATAGGAAATGTTGAATACAAAAAGTTTTTTGAGTAATGATTATTGTGTTTAAGTATCACTGTTTACACTGATGAAAAAAATTACTTGTGAAATAAAAATATCCTCGGAAGTTACTATATAGTATTAGAAATAAGGATAGAGTAAAGAAAAAGTAATTAATTTTTACAAGCAAATATAATTTTAAATGGTTCAATGTTATGTGATAGAACACTAAAGAAAAAATTTTTGATGAAATTTATTTTGTCTTGATAAATAAGAAAATTGATATTTCATATTGGAACGAAAAAATTCTCAAAAACGGCTGACCCTTCAGGCCATCTCTGGAACTTCCTGCTAATGTTTAATTTCAAAATGCTCGAAAAATTTTGTATCACAAAGTTTTGAGTTCTTTGAACTCAATTAGAAATTTTTATACTTTTCAATTTACTACGGCCTAGCTTTAAGAACTATTATATAATAATTATAAATATTAAACTCTTTCAATTGAGCATCAAGAATTAAATTTTAAGATACATTTTCAGTTGAAATAATTACTTTTTTAGAAATTTCATGTATTGTTGACAGTAAATAAATACTCAAATTTAAAACAAATTACAAACAAATCGATTCGTTTTTGAATTATGATATGACTGGGTTTTATACATCTTTTTTTTTAGACTGCTTTGATGTTTCTTTAGTTTCTAACACATCTACTGACTCTTGTACGTAAAATTTCTAATGAGTAAATTATTTCAAATGAAAAAATTAGAAAAACGGTTGACCCTAATGGCCATCTCTGCAACTTCCCGCTAATTTCATATTTAAGCACTCAAAATTGCACTTACTACATTCTTGAGCTCTTCGAGCTCAAAAGTATAATTTTCGTATCACTTTGAGCTCTCCAAGCTCAAAAATCTGATAAAAGTTTAATAAAACACTATTTCTTAAATTTTAAAACCGCAATAACTTTTGAATGAATAAACCGATTTTCACGCGGTTGGTGGCATTCGACACAGTTTTTCAGGCCTCATAAAGAATCTTTAAGTTTTAATCAATCCAAGTAGGAATTTCGATGTAATTCCGAAAAAACATTTTTTTCGGTTTTTTTTTGACAACGATAACTCACGAACGAATCAATCGATTTTGACCGAGCTAGCAGCGATCGACGTGTTTTTTTTTATGTTAAAAGCTGATTAGTTTTTGGAATTGATCAGTAAAGCCGTTTAAAAGTAATTCCAAAAAAACCACATTTGAAAAAATTTTTTTTTGTAGTTTTTTTGAGATTTCTCAAGATCTACCGATTCGAATCAGTCCAAATTGTATTAAAAATCTAAGTTTGGTCAAGCCCTTTCGAATGGCACCAACCACGATGAAATCGGTCGAGCCGTTCAAATGTTATAAGAGGTTTACATATGGCCACATGTGCACACACACACATACACACAGACATACGGACATCACCGCGGAAACATTCAGGGAGGCTTTCTAGGACCTCAAAACGTCAAAAACCGTTGAAAACTCGATTTTCGAAAAACGGGGTGAAACCATTAACCATTTTCAATTTTCTTAGCGGGAAGCTAAAAATATTAACCCTTTAATGTTCGGCCTTGAATTCCCACTCTTAATTCGAGTCATATGCCTTTTTCTTTAAGTGAGAGAGCTATAGTCTTTTTCCTAGAGAGGGGGCCAGAAAAACAGTAGAAAGGGACGCATGGACACACTACTACAACTAAACCGTTTTTTACACAACCGCATAACGGACTATGATTGGCTCTCTCCCCTAACAGCTCACACCGAGATTCTTTGCGCTTCCAGAACATTAAAGGGTTAATAATACCGGCACACAAAAAAAAAAGTT
Source organism: Cotesia glomerata (assembly GCF_020080835.1). Classification (NCBI taxonomy): domain Eukaryota; kingdom Metazoa; phylum Arthropoda; class Insecta; order Hymenoptera; family Braconidae; genus Cotesia; species Cotesia glomerata. Next base: position 6,101,214 of record NC_058167.1, on the reverse strand, counting down.
GTCAGTACTTTTGACAGGACCCATATATCTTTATGTATTTCGACCCACTGAATCCGAATTTGAGGTCAGTTTGACCCGTACACCGTCAAATTTTCGAGATAACTTTGAAAAACCGAAAAAAATGACGAAAATCGGCAATTTAGGCGATTTAAAAAATTTTTTTGACCTAAACTAAGCATGATTTTAATATATTTCGACCCGCTTAATACTTATCTGAAGTTTATTTAGACCATAAGCCATTAAAAGTTTAAGTAAATTCCTAAAAACCCTGAAAAATTGCAAAAAAAGCAAAAAATAACAAAAAATTCCAGATATTGTGTTAAAAAAAATTTTATAAAATTAGATCAATCATGATTCTCATGTATTTCGATCCGCCGAATATAAATCTCGAATGGCTCAGACATCTCTAAAAATCTAAATAAATGGCAAAAAACCACTGAAAATTAAAATAAATCAAGTCCGTTATGATAAAAATTAATTTTCAAATAAAAATAAAGAATTTTTAACATGCTATCCGATTTGTGGAATATAAATTTTGAATTTTTTGACCTAAATCCTCAAAAAATTTTAGTTAATTCTACTTTTTTTAACTTCCCGCTACGAAAATCGAAGATTTTCAAAAATCGGGAAGTTATTGTTTTCACCCCGTTTTGCAAAAACCGAGTTTTCATCAGATCTCGACGTTTGAAGATCACAGGAAGCTTCCCTGACTATCCCTGCGAGGTCGTCACGGTGTCTGTATGTATGTGTGTGTGTGTGTGTGTGTGTGTGTGTGTGTGTTTTTTTTCCTTGTAAGGGGGAATGCTCTTTACGCATTCCAGGCATAGATGTTTTTATAAATGTACTGCATAGATGTTCTGCATAGATGTTTGGCCTGGATATGTGGCGACTCGACGCAGCGTCATACTAAAACTCGACGCTGGCGCCCCTACCCACTAAACCCTAAACCCCTTTCTCTTCTATCCTCTGATCCCCCATGGTACCGCCGTAAGGCATTTCTTCGCGGGGGAGGAATTAGCTGCCGCTCTTCCTTCTGGTGGCTAAGATGTTTTTTATTTCTATCTCCCTTCTAGTTTCTGTTTTCTGCTCTTTTTCTCTCGATGGACCGCAACTCTGTAAGCACTTCAGTGGCAAAGGTGCTCGTGGCGTTCCAGACAGCTTCTGATGACAGCATTTCTTCTACTATTGTCTCCGGTTGAATTCTCTGTGTTAGAATCTTCTCTAATTCATCGCGCTGTTGGTTAAAACGAGGACATGCAAAGATCACGTGCTCCACGTCTTCAGCGACACCTGGGCAGGATGGGCACTCCGGAGAATCGTCGTGCTTAAAGCGGTGAAGATAGGCTCGGAAGCAGCCGTGTCCTGACAACATCTGCGTAAGGTAGTAGTTAACCTCTCCATGACTCCGGTTCAACCAGTCGTCGATCCTCGGTATAAGACGATACGTCCATCTTCCTTTTTCTGCAGCGTCCCACTGGAGCTGCCATCGGTCGAAGCTGTTTTGCCGTTCTTCAGTTCTGAGCTCTTCAGCGCTTAGTGTAGTTGACCTTTTACGATGATAAAGGTTCCGTCTTTCCTCAGCGAGGACTCTGAGAGGCAGAGTTCCGGAAATAACGCACACTGCTTCCTCGGATATTGTGCGGAAGGCGCTGGCGACTCTTAAGGCACACCGTCGGTATACTGGTCCAGCCTTCCTCCATGATTCTTGCATCTCGAGAGCGTTGGTCCAAATAGATATACCATATGTAAGCACCGATGTGACTACAGATGATAACAGTACCCTTCTGCTCTGCTTTGGCCCTCCGATGTTCGGCATCAGTCGTGCTAGACTTGTTCCCACTGCTGACGCCTTGGCACTGACGTGTTCTACCTGCTGCTTAAAGTTGAGTCGGGCATCAAGCATCACTCCTAAATATCGAATATAAGGTTGTGATGTGATTTCTTGTTCGGCGACTTTCAGCTTAATTGTCTCTACCACTTTCCTGCTGGTAATAAGCACTGCCTCAGTTTTGTGTTGCGCCAGTTGCAGGTTCACTGCGTCCATCCACCGGTTAACGCGCTCGAAAGTGAGATCGAACACATGGTTTATCTCGTCAAGATGTTTGGCAACGATCACTACGGCTACGTCGTCTGCATATGCTACGAGTTTGACGTTTCTTGGCAGAGTTAGTCTTAATAGGCCATCATACATAATATTCCACAGGAGCGGGCCTAGAACTGAACCTTGTGGTACACCTCCAGAAATAGCATACTCCCTTGGACCGTTCTTCGTGTCATACTTCAGGACCCTGTTTTCAAAGTAGCTTGCTACGATCTTAAGAAGGTATTCTGGTACATTCTTTCTCTTGGAGGGCCTGCATGATGCATTCCCAATTGGCGGAGTTGAAGGCATTTCTGATGTCTAGGGTCGCCACCAGGCAATACTTCTTCGTTCCACCCTTCCATCTGGTTCCTGCGATTGCTTCCTTGGCCGTATCAACAACCAGTTTGATTGCGTCCAGGGTTGATCGTCCTTTCCGGAATCCATACTGATTGTCTGCCAGGAGTGGGTCGACTACTGCTTCAATTCTCTGGTGAATTATGCGTTCGAATATCTTACCCGCTGTATCTAGCATGCAAAGTGGGCGGTAAGATGACGGTTCATCCGGTGGCTTTTTCCCTTTAGGAAGCAGCACTAACCGTTGCTGTTTCCACTTTCGAGGAAAAATCCCTTCTTTGAGGCAGGTGTTGTAAACATCCAGGAATAATGCCGGTGCTGCCTTTATAGCTGTTTTTAAGGCAATGTTAGGGATTCCGTCTAATCCCGGTGCTTTATTATTCCCTACGCGGTTGCAAGCCTCCGTCAGTTCTTCTTCCGTGACAGTTGGAATGTCCTCCAGTTCTCCTTGAGCTAACTGGTAGTGAAGCTCGCGTTGCTGCGGAAACAGCGCGGTAACGATTCTCTGCAGAAGTTGTGGGCATGTGGGTGCCGGCATTTGTTTGACTTTAGGTGATTCATGACCACCTTGTACGGTCTACCCCACAGGTCTTTGTCCACCTCGTTGATGAGCTCTTTCCAGCATTGCCTCTTACTATCCTTGATGGCTTTGTTCAGTAATCGACGGGCTTTTTTGTACTCTGCGACCAGCTCCGCAGAGTTAGGTCGTCGATAGCCACGCTGGGATATTCTCCTTTTCTTTAGACACTCTTTCCGAAGAACGCTGATGTGGTCGTTCCACCAGTGTACTGCCGGGCGTTGGCTTATGCTGCATTTCCGGACCATACTTGCGTCACAGGCCTGGACAACTCTTTTCATCAGGTCCTTGGTCATTTCTTCTGCGGGTCCAGTAGTAATCGGTTCACTATTCAGGGCTATTATCAATGTGCTTGTGTCAAAAGACTTCACTTTCCATCCAATGGTATTGAGTGACTTGATTGGTCTTCTTGTATTCCGGTCATGTAATATTTCCCAGAGAATTGCCTTGTGGTCGCTGGCTGTGTAGATATCCATCACCTTCCAGTCGTATTTCCCACTGATGAGGCTGCTGCTGACGAAAGTGAGATCTACAATAGAGCTTGCTTCCCCTTTAGTATAGGTTGGCGTATCACCACTGTTGAGCTGGACTACATCTAGTGTAGTAAAAGCTTCCAGTAGTGCTTTTCCTCGCGCATTGGTCTGCTTGCTGCCCCAGTCTACTGCCCAGGAGTTGAAGTCACCGGCAATCGCGACTGGATAATGCTGCTTGGCGTCCTCGGTCAGTTTGTCCAAGAATTCAGTGAATTCAACAATGGATAGGCTAGGTGGTGCATAACAGCTGTAGAAACGGATGCCGTTAACTGTTGCTGCTACAAAGCCGGCATTATCATTGTTAACTACACTCTGGAAGGGATGCTTACCACAGGACCAGATGACAGCCTTGGTAGTGCTGTCAGATTCCCAAGACTGGGTATTCAGGTGTTCGTAAGGCTCTGCTATTAGTACTAAGTCAGGCTCTAGTTCGCGGATAGTTTGCATGAGCAGGTCATGCGCAGCCTCACAATGATTGAGGTTGAGCTGCAGTATCTTCATGTTCTTTTGTTTATTAACCTCTGAAGCGCCTCTTGGAATACCGGGCATTTGTGGTTGCCGGCGTAGTGGGCAGAGTTCTCTGCGCTTTGGTTTTCAGCGCATAATGCACATTTGGCTGGATTCTTACAACCAGCGATCTTGTGCCCCTCTTGTCCGCACCTGATGCAAAGCTTAGATCGGTCTACGCTACTTTTGCACTGAAATCCATGATGCCCGAAGTGCCAGCACTTGAAGCATTGGGTTGGTCTTCTCGTGGCTCTAATTCGGCAGTTTACCCAGCCGATACGGATTTTACCGCTTCCTTCCAATATCTTCCGCGCTGCAGCTGCTGGTAGAGTCACTACGGCAGTCTGGGTACCTCTGTAGGCCTTTCGGATCTTAATTGCCTCTAGCGATACCTCGCAGGATTCTCCGGTTGCCATCTGCAAGGCAGCTTGAATGTCTTCCCTGGTTGTAGTGTCATCAAGGTCTCGGATTTCGACGTCTTCCTGTGGACCTTTGCAGATCACTTTGGCCTCTTCTTGTAGGATGCCCTCGATGGTTTTCTGTAAAGCTTGGCCTTTATCGGAGCTCTTCCTAGAGAGCGTAATCAGCATGTTTCCGGCCCTAGTTTTATGGATCTTATCCACCGTAGTACGGACCTGCTCGTCAGGGACATCATTTTTTATTTTACGCAAAATCTCAGCGTACTTCGCCGGCTCAGCTGGGCGGATGATCAGTGCGTCTGGCCTGATCCACTTTCGCGATTTCTTCCGTTTAGGTTCAGGACGGGGCTCCTCGGGAAATTGCTTTGGGAGCTGTTCTTTCCTTTGCCTTCTTTGTTCTTTCTTGGACTGGACTTTCTGCCAAGCAATCGCTTTTGTCCGTTCGTCCCTTTGCATTGTCGCTCTTTGTGGAGGGCTTTGTCTCAGGTCCTTCTTCTTGGTGACTTGGCTGCACGTTGGGTCTGGAGAGGATCGATCTTTCCTTTTTCCAGTCTTCGTGACAGTTTCTCGTTTGTCTTCGATGACCGATTCACCGTCACCTTCGGCTCCGGTATCCATTGCTTCGTCAGTCACAACTACAACTTGGTTGGTTTGCCCCGGTGTAGCACGAGGAGTGCGTCGCGATGCTAATCGCCATTCTTCATCCAGTTTTTTGAACCTTCGAAGGGCGTTAGTTACACTAGTCGCCTTGGTCTTGATCTCCTTGTGGATATTGACTTTTGACTGAACGAGATTATTTAACTCATTAGTCAGCTCCTCCAGGCGTTCCAGCGCTTGCGTTCTCTTCATTTCAGCGCTTGCTTCAATCGCTGCTTGTTGGGCATGAAGCCCGTTTTCATTCTTGTTAGTTTCCTGTGAATTACTCATACTTTTTGATTTACCAGCGCATCGTACGGAGTGGAGCGGGTTGTCATAACTAGGAACGGGTGTACCCTCGGAGATAGTACTCCTACCCCAGTTCCCTGAGGCCTAGCCGACACTTAGCCAGTCCCGGAATACACGGACGGACTAGACTCGCTCGGAGCGGTGAAGATTCCGACCTCTAACACTCACTGCGTACTTCCTGATCAAGGCCCGAAGTGGCTGGCTCCTGATCCACTGCTGCAACTTACACCTCGGTAGAGCAAGCTCACATCAGCCGTGGCCTGCATCGTCGGAAACTACGATACAGGTTCCGGTCACTCCCAGTGGGTCACAGCAGAGAACGATCGTCTTGTTAGGTCAGTTAGTGCGACCAACCCATTAAAGGGGAGTTTTGTCCACGGGAGCGTATTTTGTTTGGTTATTTTGCTTGGCTCCTACCCGCTGTACCTCATCAACTAAGAGATTAAGTGTCATCCAAGGACAGCGAGCGTTCTCCCATCCGCTCGGGGAGACGCGCCCGGTAGCAGTATCTCTTCTGCCCCGAGTGTGTGTGTGTGTGTGTGTGTGTGTGTGTGTGTGTGTGTGTGTGTGTGTGTGTGTGTGTGTGAAAGTATGTGAACCGCTTATAACTTTTGAACGGCTTGACCGATTTCATCGCGGTTGGTGCCATTCGAAAGGGTTTGACCAAACTTAGATTTTAAATACTATTTGGACCGATTCAGATCAATAGATTTTGATAAATCTTAAAAAAACTGAAAAAAAATTTTTTTTCAAATGTGGTTTTATTGGAATAACTTTTAAACGGCTTAAAGGTTCAATTCCAAAAACTAATCAGCTCTTAACCTCAAAAAACTACGTCGATCGCCACCAGTCCGGTCAAAATCGGTTGATTCGTTCGAGAGATATCGTGAACGAAAGAAAACCGAAAAAAGTGTTTTTTCGGAATAACTCCGAAATTCCTAGCGCGATCAATTCAAAATTTAAGATTCATTATGAGGCTTGAAAAACTGCGTCGAATGCTGCCAACCGCGTGAAAATCGGTTTATTCATTCAAAAGTTATTGCGGTTTAAAAATTCAAAAAATAGTGTCTTATCAAATCTCTATCAGACTTTTGAGCTTGAAGAGCTCAAAAGCATAGGAAAGCAATCTCTTTGAGCTCGGAGAGCTCAAAATAACCCATAAATTGTATTTTTGACCTCTAAGAGCTCAAAAACGTCATTGGTGCAATTTTAAGCGCCTAAGTATGGAATTAGCGGGAAGTTGCAGGGATGGCCTTCAGGGTCAACCGTTTTCCTAATTTTTTTATATCGTTTTTATTACACCTGTGTCTTGGTGCAATCCTCTTGCAACACTACTGTTAGGCCAACAATCAGGGTGCACGAAATATCCCTGCTTTTTATGTTTGTGGGATAGTCGCGATCGAAAAAATCACTATGTTAAAAAAGAATGGCCAACGAGAACGAATTTGAATCCTGGTTCTCACAATGTTACCCGAGAACCTCTAATTGATCCTTCCAAGTACTTACTACCGCCATTTCACATGAAGCTTGGTCTTATGAAGCAGTTTGTCAAAGCTTTAGACAAAGATGGCAACTGTTTCAAATATTTGGGGGAAAACTTTCCAGCTATAAGTGATGCAAAATTGAAAGAAAGAATTTTCGATGGAACCTAAATTCGGACTTTGTTTAAAGACGATAATTTCGAATGTGAAATGAACGAGATTGAGAGAGCAGCATGGGCAAGCTTCAAAGAAGTATCACAAAACTTTTTAGGGAATACAGAGAGTGAGAATTACGTGATTTTAGTTGAAGAGTTGTTGTACAACTACGATACTTTGGGTTGCTTGATGAATTCAAAATTGCACTATTTAGATTCTTACCTTTCACACTTTCCTGAAAATCTTGACGATTACAGTGAAGAGCAAGGCGAAAGGTTCCATCAAGACATTAGTGTAATGGAAAATCGTTATCAAGGAAAGTGGGATATCATTATGATGGCTGATCATTGTTGGTCACTGAAGAGAGATCTACCTGAGAAAATAAAAAAGCGAAAGAGAAACCCTTTATGTAGGTCATTTGAAGATAAAAGGGTTAGATATAAGCGGAGAATGAATTAAAATTAAAAAATAAACGGTTTTGAAAAGATTTTTTTAAAGAATTAAAATTTTTTGAGGACTTAGGTCAAAAAATTTAAAATTTATATTCCACAGATCGGATAACATGTTTGATTTGATTTTGATTTTCAGTGGTTTCTTGCCATTTATTTAGATTTTGAGAGATGTCTGAGCCATATAAATTCGAGATTTTTATTTGGCGGATCGAAATACATGAGAATCATGATTGATCTAATTTTATAAAATTTTTTTTAACATAATATCTGGAATTTTTTGCTAATTTTGTTATTTTTTGCTTTTTTTTTGCAATTTTTCAGGGTTTTTTTGGAATTTACTTAAACTTTTAATGGCTTATGGTCTAAATAAACTTCAGATAAGTAGTAAGCGGGTCAAAATACATTAAAATCATGCTTAGTTTAGGTCAAAAAAAATTTTTAAATCGCCTAAACTGCCGATTTTCGTCATTTTTTTCGGTTTTTCAAAGTTTTCTCGAAAATTTGACAGTGTACGGGTCAAACTGACCTCAAATTCGGATTCAGCGGGTCAAAATACATAAAGATATATGGGTCCTGTCAAAAGTACTGACAACTTTTTTTTTTTTGTGTGCCGGTGTAATTAATATAAATTTTAACTAATCAAATATTTTATTAAATGAAAATAAAAAAAATACCTATGCATGATGACGAGATAAGATTTTGTAATCGACCAATTCGTACTTTAGTACTATCACAAAATCCTTTTTTAAGCATTGCAAAAAGATCAAGCATCTCTTTGAAATGGGGGTCCCTCATATGTTCTTCACGAATCAACAAACAAACGGTTGGACGTCCTGAAAGTCTCCAATATTTTCCAACGAATCGAAGTTCTGTTTTAATATCGTCTATTAATAAAGCCATGTCACGGTACAAATAAAATTGTGATACTTCGAATATTAATGGGTAGCATAATACAGTCATTCCATAAACTCGATATACCTACATCGATTTATCATTTAGTAATATTTTTTAATTATTAATTGACGCGTTTACTCTTAAAAAAATTTTTTTATGTACTTTGCTCGTTCCTAAAGATCCGTAGGCGTTGCCGGTCTACCTTGAAGATTTAATTTTTTATTAATCCCAAGCTTTTGATGGATTATAATTATAATAATAATAATCGTAAAATACTTCTCAATATATGAATGCTATATCTAATTCCAATCGATGGTAAATGTAACTATCAAGATTGTAATTTTTATGATCGTATTATGGTGAGAATTGCCATCATATGAATTGTAAACACTACAATACAAAGATCGTTGACGCTACAAAAAAATTCTCTTCGTGTAAGAGTTGATAAGATTTTAGAATCAATCGATACTTGAGGTTAAAAGTAATCCCAAAAATTAGAAAAACGGTAGACCCTGAAGGCCATCCCTGCAGCTTCCCGCTAATCCCATACCTACACTAAAAAATTTGCGGAGTGAACGAGGAGTGAATGAAGAGTGAATGATTTTTAATTGATTCACTCCCAGCGGGAGTGATATTTACTCCGAGAAGGAGTTAATTTTTATTAATAATAAAATTCACTCCGCATTCACTCCCAAAATAAATGAATTTATCTATATATATATATAAGAGATTCCCACCTATATATTGACTCATCACGATATCTCTGGAACCATAAGGCGTAGCGACTTGAAATTTGGTAGGAATATTCCTTTCGCCGAGTAGAGGTCAGCTAAGAACGGATTTTACGAAATTCCACCCACAAGGGGGGTTGCGGGGGCGTTAACAATAGAAAATTCCCATTTTTAACCTATAGCTCCTATCGACTTTAAATTTGGTAGGAATCTCCTATATGTGATGTAGAAATGATCTAAGAGCGGATTTTACGACAATCTACTCCCAATATGGATTGCGGGGGTGGACGTTAACAATGAAAATTAAAAATTTTCGACTTTTAGCTCCTACAGACTCCTAATTTTGTATGAATTTTGTGTAAGTGATGTAAAAATAATTTATGAACGAATTGTACGATATCCCACTCCACAGAGGAGTGCGGGGGTGGGTCAACAATGAAAATTTTAAATTTCCAAGCTGTAGCTCCTATAGGCTCCAAATTTGGTACACGGGAAAAAATTTCTGGGAAAATTTACGATACAACTATTGTAAAGCTGGACTATACTTTTATTACTATTAATTGTCAAATATTTTAGAAGAAAAAATACTATTTGTTCATGAAAAAATACGATATTACTATTGTAAAAAGTAATCGATGAAAATTTCCAGTGATGCCTCTGTATCTTTCCAATGGAACTATAGCAAATTTTACAATAGTTGAATTGGAATGTTTTTTAATTAGTGTGAGTGATGGCCGTGCATAGCGCTAGACTCCGAGTTTATGTAAATGTTAAAGGATATGGGTCTTAGTTTACCTCGGATAGAGTAGAGGAAGAGTCTCTGGCTGCCAGCTCAGAGTTCTGGGTTCGATTCCCAGATAGCACTAAAAGTTGGTTTCTTTTTCGATTACTGTTCTGGCACCAATTAGTCCAACCTTCTATCTCTCTCCCTTCCTAATATTTCTTTTAAAAAAAACCTACTGTGAATTTTTACAATAGTTGAATTGTAAAGTTCACAAACACATATTGTATAATTTGCTCTATAGTATTCGACTTTTAAGACTCTTGCTAGTCTTATTTGTTGGATAAAATTCTACAATAGTAGATCGTAAAAATTACTAAATGAGAAGTATAGTCCACCGTTACTATTTTATTTAGTAAAAATTATAATAGTAAAATAGTAAAAACTCCTTCAATTTTCTTTCCGTGTAAGAATCTGTTCTATGGGATGTAGAAATGATTCAAGAGCGGATTTAATGACAGCCTACCCCCAATATGGATTGCGGGGGTGGGCGTTAACAATGAAAATTTTAAATTTCCGAGCTACAGCTCCGACAGACTCATAATTTTGTATGAATTTTCTGTAAGTAATGTAAAAATAATTTATGAACGAATTTTACGATATCCTTCCCCACAGGGGGGTGCGGGGGTGGGTTTTAACAATTAAAATTTTAAATTTTCGAGCTGTAGCTCCTATAAGCTCCAAATTTGAAAAGAATCTTCAATATGCGATAAACTGAAACTAAGGAAACGACCCAAAGTCGAAGAAAGTATTTACTAGCGTTATAGATTGAAATATAGATTAACTATCAAGTTGGAATACTAAAATAAAATAATAAATTATAAAATTAGTGTAAGAAAAGTAGATTTAAGCGAAAGATGTATCAGAGTTTGTTAGACAAGCTGTACATCTGGTGCCAATAAATCTATCTATCTATATATATATATGAGATTTCCACCTATATATTGACTCATCACGATATCTCTGGAACCATAAGGCGTAGAGATTTGAAATTTTGTACGAATATTCCTTTCGCCGAGTAGAGGTCAGCTAAGAACGGATTTTTCGAAATTCCACCCACAAGGGGGGTTGCGGGGGCGATGACAATGGGAAATTCCCATTTTTAAACTATAGCTCCTATTTACTCCAAATTTAGTAGGAATCTCCTATATGTGATGTAGAAATTATCTATGAGCGGATTTTATGATAACTCATCCCCAATAAAGATTGCGGGGTAGGGGTTAACAATGAAAATAAAAAATTTCTAAACTATAGCTCCTATAGGTTTCAAATTTGGTAAGAATCATTTATATGTGATCCAGAAATGATCTAATAGTGGATTTTATAACAACCTCCTCCAAATATGGATTGCGGGGGTGGGTGTTAACAATCACAATTTTAAATTTCCGAGCTATAGCTCCTACAGACTTCAAATTCGGTGAGAGTCTTCTATGTGTGATGTAGAAGTGATCTAAATGAGGATTTCAATAAATTCTACCTTCAATAGCGATTGCGGGGGTGAGTGGTAGAATTTTCAATTTCAATTTCCAAACTGTAACTTTTATAGACTCTAAATTTGGTAGAAATCTTCCGGTATAATTTTCCTGTCAAGTTCAGCTAAGAATGGATTTTATTAAATTCCTCCCCCAAAGGGGTTTGCGACGGCGTTAACAATGAAAAATTCCCGTTCTTAAACTATAGTTTCTATCGACTCCAAATTTGGTAGGAATCTTCTGTAAGAGATATAGAAATAATCTATAAACGAATTTTACGATATCTCACCCCACAGGGGTTGCGGGGATGGGTATAAACAATGAAAATTTTGAATTTTAAAGTTGTAGCTCTTACAGACTCCAAATTTTGTAGGAACTTTCTGTAAGTGATGGAAAAATAATTTATGAACGAATTCTACGATATTCTACCTCAAAGAGAATTGCGGGGGCGTTAACAATAAAAAATTCCCGTTTGTAAACTACAGCTCCCATATATTCCAAATTGGGTAAGAATTTTCTGTAAGAGATGTAGAAATAATATACGAACGAATTTCACGATGGTTCACCTCACAGGGGTTTGTGGGGGTAGTTGTTAACAAATAAAATTTTTATTTTCCAAGCTATAGCTCCTACAGACCCCAAATTTAGTAAGAGTCTTCTACATATAATATAGAAATTATTTAAGAACGGACTTTACAACGAATTACCTCCAATAAGGATCGCGGGGGTGGGTGTTAACAATAAAAAATCTTAATTTCCAAAATATAGCTTCTAAAAACTCTAAATTTGGTAAAAATCTTTTATTTCTCATGTAGAGATCATCTCACAATGAACTTCAATAAAGACTATTTCCGATAGGAATTGCGGGGATGGATGCTAAAATCTAAAATTTTAATTTCCAAACTGTAACTTCTACAGACTCTAAATTTGGTGAGAATCTTTGTGTATGATGTCAAGTTCAGCTAAGAATGGATTTTCTCGAATTCTAACCCTAGAAGGGATTGCGAGGGTGTTAACAATGAAAATCTCTCATTTCCAAACAAAAGTTTCTATGGACTTGAAGTTTTGTTGAAACCTTTTGTTTATAATGTAGAAATTTTCTCGAATAGAATCTTATGAAATTCCTCTCCCATATAAGAGTGTGGGAGTGATAATTGTCAAAAAATTTATACTTTTCAAATACAGTTCCTACAGATATAGAATTTGATAGAATCTCAAGAGAAACAGGAACTTACGGGAATGGCCTCCAAGGCCAACGGATTTAAATATTTTCCTTTTTTAATAATTATATTTTCTCACAACAATCGTCTCTTTGGTAGCGGCAAAAAAAGTCATTGTAAGGTTTCCAAAATTTAACTTTACATGTAGCTATTCACTCAACGGACTAAGAATTTTACATACATTTTATTTTTGCTGATCACATAACCCATGAATTGTTCTTATTACCGGATCGCGGGAAGGTAACAGATTGAAATGAATGCATTTTCTAAGCACTTGAGATGTGAAAAAGGAATTTGGCTATTTATTCTAAGAGAATTCGTTACAAACATGTACAAATAAGTTTCTATGAAAAATTGATGTCACGGAGGAAATTTAAATTAACGGCCGAATTCGTCACGCTTCAAGCTAGCCAAATTTCAACTTCACTTATGAGACGCGCAATTACTTTAACTGAAACTTCCAATGATCATTTCAAAATTTTTCTTCCTTTCAGTCATTATTCATTTTTGGAAAAAAAGCACTGGAATGTCATAGTGATTGCACATTAAAATTTACAATGAATATTAGCTAGAATAATCACAGGGATAAAAGGTACGGGCCAATCTGATGAAATTTGAAATCTGTACAAATCTAAACAATACTCCCATTAAATTTCAAGTCTAGATCTCTAAAAATACAATTCTATGAAGTGCCCAGCGGAGCGGGCGGGTAACAGCTAGTAAATAAATAAATTTTTGTAAAGAAAATATTTTTATAAACCCTTTTTATATTTAATTATTAAAAATTTAATTTATTATTTTTAATAATATTTCATTTTAATTATTATTATGTTTTTATTTATTTTTTTTATAAATTAATTATAATTAAAAATTCTTATATATATATATATATATATATATATGTATGTATATATATATATATATATATATATATATACTAGCTGACCCGGCAAACGTTGTTTTGCCATATAAATAATTTCCTAGTAATTTCTAGTGTAGACAAAAAATAGCTTACTTATTGTAAGTATGTATGTATGTTAGAATGTGTATATTGTATGTATGTAAGAATGTGGTATATGCGTGAAATAAGCATGGAGCGCTGTGAACGATGAGGGAATATAAAAATAACAAAAGGCAAACATTATTTTTAAGTTATTATAATTTATTCCTTAAAATTATATATCATTAATTAAACAATTACGACAGTAACACTATTAAACAATATCAATCTCTTAATGCTATAGCGTGAACAATATTTTTGTTAGTCCATCTTTAGCTAACACAAACAAACTGGATGGTTTACCCACTCGAGAGCATGCCACGTATAATTGTCCGTGTGAAAAACATGGTGTTCTCAAATCTAATCCACAAACAGACATCGTTTGACCTTGGGATTTGTTGATAGTCATTGCAAATGCCAATCTAATCGGAAACTGAATACGTTTGAATTGAATTGGCACATCTGTAGGTATAATAGGAATCCGTGGTATGAGTATATTTTCACCTCTGAACTTGCCATTTAAAATCCTGGCTTCGATCACGTTTTTCATTAATTTTTGAATGACTAATCGCGTACCGTTGCACAGCCGGGGCGGGTTCAAATTACGAAGCAAGATAATTGGAGATCCAACCTTTAATTGTAAATTATGCGGTGGCATGCCTGGCAAATCCAGTGAGTTCAAAAACTCTGTGGGAAAATTTACTGCTTCGCTGTCGTCGCAAACTGTATCAATAGATTTATATGATACCAAGTTCCCTGGCAACAACATTTGTATCTTCAGATTTAAATTGTCAACGTCTACATTTTTGCCGCTAAAATCGCTCTTTCTGCAAGCCACTCATGATTTATGTACTGTGTGTGTACATCGGGAAATATTTGTTCAATGAGAGTATCTTGCGAATCAGCGATTGTGCAGAAATCGGTCGGTAATTTTACGTATCCAGTTTCATCTATAGCAACTTTTCCATCACCGATATCTAAGAGTTGTTTTGAAAATGTTTCAGCGGATGGATCTTGAAGCATTTGAACGCGCATATTTATTTTTAGCTGTAATTTTTCAACATTACGCCACAATGGAGATGATTTTAAGCAAGCGTTGATCTCATCAGCGTATGTTGAACGTGGAATGACTGGAAGTGTTTGTCTGAAATCACCTGAAAGGACCAACAGAGTTCCGCCAAATAGTTTGTCACTGTTTTTAATATCTTTCAATGTCCTGTTCAACGCCTCAAGTGAATGTTTGTGTGCCATAGTACATTCATCCCAAATAATAATTTTACACCGTTTCAGCACAGTGGCCATGGACGATTGTTTCTTAATGTTGCATACTGCGTCAGGGTTATTCTGAATATTTAGTGGCAGCTTAAATACTGAATGAGCTGTTCTACCTCCATCCAATAAAGTTGCTGCAATGCCCGATGATGCAACGGCCAATGCGATGCCATTATTTGATCGTATTTCAGCAAGAATTAGCGAAATAACGAATGTTTTGCCAGTTCCACCCGGTGCATCCAAAAAGAAGAACCCACCTTGTCCAGCTGAAACTGCGAGCATAATGCGATCATAAATGGTTCTTTGTTCCTCATTCATTAGTGGGACATTGCGGGCAACAATCGCTGCCATTTCTACAGTACTGTACTGCAGTTCACGATTCATTTCAGTATTCATTAAATCAGATGCAGTTCGATTTGGCGAATTCATACCGAAATTACTAAGTGGTAAGTTGGCAATGACAATGCAAAGATCCTCAATAGCAATCAATGCTTCATTGTACATTTCGTCGCTGAATGTTATGGTTAGATCGTGGCACCGTATACGATGTTGATGCAATATATCATCAGTCATTGAATCTTTGTGATTTTCCCATAATATCTGTGCTCGGGCTGGGAAACATGTAGTCAACACTATAGCGAATAGTAGACGAATTTGTATTGCTGTACAGTTCAATGCAGCTTCAGCAAGCATGCATTCCCACTGGTTGTCGTCTTCCAGCAAGCCGAGTGCAAGGCATGCATCTTTATACGTTGGATATTGTTGCCCATTCACTTTACGTATATCTTGAAATGATAATGGGCCAGTAACATTAACCAACAACAGTCGAAGATAAAAGCACTCCGTGTGTCTTGGATTGACTGTAAATAATCGCCCCAAGGCGTTTGATTTAAATAAATTGAGACATGCAGCAACTGGTGAGCCTTGCTTGCGGGGCATCCATGTTTTTGTTTGAGTCCATGTGAAATAGCGTGGTACTTGTGAATAGAGTAATGTTCGTGCAAAGGCACCAAAATCATCCGCACGATTACACAATTCAAAAAATGCAGTGAGTGTAGTTTTAGGTGGATTTATTGCACGATCAATCGCTGTCTCGTTCGTGAAAAATACACGCTGACCGTTTTCAAGATGGATGGCTAACTGAACAACTGCTGGATCCCGTTCATGAATTGGAAAACCAAAGATACGCCAAGCAGCTTCATTGGAGCTGATGTACCGACCAATTTGGTAGAGCGTTATTTCATCGTTTTTATTCACTGGAGGAGCATTCACATTAGTATTTTCCACTCTAAACACAGCCATATCACTGCCTTTATGGACATACTTGCAAATGTATTTGATGCTCTTCACAGAACTGCAGAACTCAACATTAATATGAGCATTATATGTCTTGCTCAGCAGAGGCGAATATGGCACCACCCAACGATTGTCAATATCAATGTCTGTGTTGATGATATTTTTAATAAATGATTGTCCGCCATTTTCAGGATTTCTTCGACGATATATTGGGTATCCGTCGACATTTGTGACCGTATCATTGGTAAAATCTTTAGGGAAATTTTTAGTACATTTTCCATCAGCCATGCAAGGCGATGAACTATTAAGAGTACCACATGGACCATGAATCATGTTTGTTGTAACAATATCAAACAGCAGTTGGTCAGTGGATGGATCTGGAATTTCCGCAGAAATGATACTATCGATTTCTTCAGGACGGATTTTGTCGATGAACCAAACCAAAATGTGTGCATGAGGTAATCCTCGCTTTTGCCACTCAACCGAATACATCCAGCAACGTGTGGGACCAAATACATGTGATTTAGTAATGAAACTTATTAAAGACTTCAACTTTTGTCTGAACACACGTGCTGTAATGTCATGGCGATGTATTGCATTTTGGCCAGGCAGTAGCAAAGATGTAATCTCTGGCCATTTTGGATTACATGTGAACGTGATAAATAAACATGGTCGTCCATATTCGCGCACGAAAGTCAGAGCATCCTGTATATATTCTTGCATATGACGTGGACTGCCTACGTACGATGATGGTAAAATGACATGGTTACCAATTTCGGCGACGTCGGCGTTGTTGTTGATAGCGTCTCGCAAATGAATGTACTCTTCCGCGCGCAGCTTTTGTTGATTATATCGTAAGTATCGTAGTCGTTCGCTCTCAATCTTCGCGTACATGTCGACCATGAATTGTTGACAAAGCTCACGACATCGTAAAATGACGTTGTCCAGGCCACGTCTAATCATTAATCGGTACGCATAATAATCCTTTGAGCTAACGTTCTTGTTTGTTTCAGCTCCTGTAATATTTGTTCATAAAAATTAATTTAAATTTATTACGTTCAATAATTTAATTGTTTTGTTAAATGATTAATGATCAAATTAATAATCAATGAAGTACCTGATACGGGATCTCGTTGTTTTATGTTTATGCAATATCCGTCTTGTCCCTTCCAGAATATTAGCGGATATTGGAGAGCGTCATATGAACGATGTGTGTCAGCAATGAACTGAAGATTATTATTTCTTCTACGAATCACAATTTCGTGCAGCTGTACAATCGCCAACCATGATTCCAGCAACATCATCAACAACGGGTGCATTGAATCTACGAATATGCTCTCCAGCTGGTGTTTTATCAGGATTAATGACGATAGCGTGATTATCGCTTTGTAATTGGTGCATATGTGATTTGAATATTTTCAACAACTCGTTGTGCTCGTTCAAAAGAGCATCTAGCTCGCTGACGATGCGCCTGGCATAAAGTGAATCAAGGTTATTATAATCACAACGTGCATTCACGCGATTGGCAAGTGCGCTTCCGGAATCCTCGCCGCCCATAAAGTAGATTTGTAAGAATTTATGTGGTTCGTTTGGCATTGGCAGCAGTGAGCCCATTTTATGATAAACTTGGCCTCTGATTTTGAATGTAGAATTGAATTGTTGACCATTTGCATTAGTATTTCGAACTATTTCTGTTGCTCCGAACGATGTCATTTGAAAGCATGAATTGAATCTTCGAATTGACTTCAGGAACACGTTAGAATCTGGATCCGTGCCGATAAGTAAGCCGTTCAATGGTTCAGGTGGTGTTTCAATTTCAGGTAGTTGCACTTTTCCTGACGCGCAACACATCCCAGCTGGCTCATTTTTGAATTTCAGAGCATGACAATGCGGACATTCCTTGTCCATAGCACCACTACCACTTTTGAATGAGCATAATATTCAATATCGGGCTCATACTGGAATGCTAGACGCAGGAATGAATCAGATATAAATGCTCGATGTACCTGTTGTCGTTGTTGGTCATTTGTTCTTCGTCTATTGACTGTGAAACGGCGTGATTGTCGTTGTTCTAATCTTCTGACTTCATTGCGTTCAGCTCGTGTATCTTCTGGCTCTTCTTGATGCAATTGCGCCATTCTGACACGTGCATCAGTATTTTGTTGCTGGATTTGTTCTTCTGTTCTTTCGGATCTGCTATTTCGCAAGTTTCGAGCTTTACTTGTACTGCGGCTCAAATCAGCCCCTTTGCGTTTTCTTGGCATTGCTCACTGTACAAAACATACATAAATAGAATTAATGAAATTATTTAATGATGAAAAATGTTAAAAGTATAATTAGGGCCAGGATTTTTGCCGCAGTTTTGAAATGATTAGTTTTAATTTATGAAATTATAACAAAAATATAAGTTTTATGGAAAAATTTTTCAAACAAAATTAAATTTTATGAAAACATTGTCTCTTATAATTTTTTCATACAACCAATATTGACATACAACCATTGACATTTCAAAATAAAGATTCATAATGATTGATTTTTTGGAAACTATGAAAATCTTAATTGTTGAATTACATTTAATGTATTAAAATTAAATTAAAATTACATTTTCATAAGATCAACAACATTTTCGATATAAATAAAAAAAAGTATACTTACAACACAAAATCCGTTGTTATTGGAAGCTCGTGTCACGTGTTGAGTACTTTTGAGGTTATAAAATCACTTGATTAACTAATCGTGCAAAATACACTCAAAATTGATAATTTAATTATTATTGATAAAATAGGAATGATTAAAAGTTAATATGAGAGTTACACTGAGATAGCAAAATAATAATTGTCAACGTTACTACTACACTTGATGCATAAACAATAATGATGGCCGACAACTGTGTAGGGAGTGAGAAAGAAAGGAGACCGGCTTCGTTCTCATCCCTACTCCGTGCTGTTTACTGGGTCAGAAGTGACACCTGTAGACATCTGGCGGGGATAACTAATTAAATGACGATTGATCAGTTTTCGACCGGAGAGGAAAAATGATTAAATT
Organism: Cotesia glomerata; assembly: GCF_020080835.1. Taxonomy (NCBI): domain Eukaryota; kingdom Metazoa; phylum Arthropoda; class Insecta; order Hymenoptera; family Braconidae; genus Cotesia; species Cotesia glomerata. Next base: position 6,081,996 of record NC_058167.1, on the reverse strand, counting down.
ACTAAAATGGCTATTAAAAAATAAGGGTTGATCGTAGAAGGGTGAAAATTGAGGATTGTATGTATTTTTGTATGTTGTATCATAAAAAAATAGAAATTAAAAATTTTGTCTAAAAAATAAAAAAAAAATTTAGGGGTGGACTACCCCTAACATTTAGGGGGATGAAAAATAGATGTTGGCCGATTCTCATAGATACCGGATAAGCACAAAAAATTTCATCAAAATCGGTCAAGCCGTTTCGGAGGAGTATGGCAACGAAAACTGTGACACGAGAATTTTATATATTAGATATAAGATATAAGATATATATATATATATATATATATATATATATATATATATATATATATATATATATATATATATATATATATATATATATATATACTAGCTGACCCGGCAAACGTTGTTTTGCCATGTGAATAATTTCTAGAGAATTTCTAGTGTAGAAAAAAAATTACTAACTTATTGGAAGTGCATAAGGATGTGGAATATGAGTGAAAAAGGCCTGGAGCGCTGTGAACGATGAGGGAATGTTGTTTAAAAATAACAAAACACCAAACATTAATTGTTTTAATTTATTAAAAGTAATAATTATTTATATAATTAATTAATTACATAATATTAATCTCTTAATGCGCGCAGCATGAACAATATTTTTTGTTAGCCCGTCTTTAGCTAATACAAACAAACTTGATGGTTTACCCACTCGAGAGCATGCAACGTATAATTGTCCGTGTGAAAAACATGGTGTGCTCAAATCTAAACCACAAACAGACATTGTTTGGCCTTGGGATTTATTAATAGTCATTGCAAATGCCAATCTAATCGGAAATTGAATACGCCTAAATTGAATTGGCACATCTGTGGGTATAATAGGTATTCGTGGTATCAATATATTTTCACCTCGAAACTTGCCATTTAAAATGGTGACTTCGATAACGTTTTTCATTAATTTTTCAAGGACTAATCGCGTACCGTTGCATAGCCATGGCGGGTTCAAATTACGAAGCAAAATAATTGGAGATCCAACCTTCAATTGTAAGTTATGTGGTGGCATGCCTGGCAAATCTAGTGAGTTCAAAAACACTGTTGGAAAATTTACAGCTTCAGTGTCATCGCAAACTGTATCAATAGATTTATATGATACCAAGTCCCCTGGCAATAACTGTTGTATCCTCAGATTTAAAATGTCAACGTCCACATTTTTTGCAGCTAACATTGCTCTTTCTGCAAGCCACTCGAGATTTATGTAATTCGTGTGTACATCGGGAAATATTTGTTCAATGAGAGCATCTTGCGAATCAATGATTGTGCAGAAATCATTCGCTAATTTTATGTATCTAGTTTCAGCTATAGTGACTTTTCCATCGCCGATATCTAAGAGTTGTTTTGAGAATGTTTCAGCGGATGGATCTTGAAGCATTTAAAAGCGCATATTTACTTTCAGCTGTACTATTTCAACATTACGCCACAATGTCGATGATTTTAAGCAGGCGTTGATTTCATCAGTGTATGTTGAACGTGGAATGACGGGAAGTGTTTGTCTGAAGTCACCTGAAAGGACTAACAGAGTGCCACCAAATAGTTTGTCGTTGTTTTTAATATCTTTCAATGTCCTGTTCAACGCCTCAAGCGAATGTTTGTGTGCCATGGTATATTCATGGTATATCATCCCAGATGATAATTTTACACTGTTTCAGCACTGTGGCTATGGATGATTGTTTTTTTATGTTGCACACTGCGTCAGGGTTATTTTAAATATTTAGTGGTAGCTATGGAGGGTAGAGGTAAGGAGCACACACTCTGTGTTACGAAAATGTCCCCTGAATCGCCTTAAATTAAGATGGCGCTGCTGTACCAGAGGACCGTTTTTCAAAGAAAGCGCCAAAAGTAGTTAAGACTACGACACTCAAATTAAAAAAGAAAAGATGAACATCCGCCTTTTGAAGCGGGATATTCAAAATATCATACGATAACGTTAAAGTTCGCAGGAATAAGATAACTTTTTCGTAGTTATTTATTTAAAATAGATCGTAAAAAAATAAATAAGTAAAAAGTATGTAAATATTGTTTTCAGAAAAATTTTTTAGTTACAAAAAAAGACCCAGGATAAAAAAATTATATATGAATCATATGTCGTTTGTATATAATAATAAATAGTTCTATAAGCTTATACATGGTTATAATTATTAAAAATATGTTGATAAAAAATAATTAATAAATTAGATTTTTAAATTTTTTTTCTAGAAATAATGCTATATAATTTTTGTCTGATCCACTCGTATTAACGAAAGTTTCAATAACAATAATGCCTAATAGCTAATTGGTTGAATCAAATCTTAAAATCTTAAAATTATTGAAATTAACAATATTATTATTTTTTGCTTAAACAAATGTAAATATTATTATTCTTTACATACTTATATTATTCTATTCTTACTCTGTTAAATTTATGTACTTTTTTTTTGTAATTGCCATTTGGCCTGAGCCTTGGCATCAAATGAACAGAATATAACCTAATCTATTAGTGATTCTCCATATAAATATGGAATTAAAATAATTTATAGTTGGCTATTTGTGTATGTTTAATTAAATTATTTTTTTTACAATTCTTTAAAAATTATGTAAATCTAAAGAAAAAATATTAAATAAGTGTTATATACAATTGATTGTAAAATTTTGTACAAATTTGAAAAAATTATAAACAATTAAAAAAAGTTATAAACAATTTGTTTGGAAATTGCCCACATAATAAGAAAGTTTGATTTTCGCATGCTGTCGGATATCCAATTATGCCTTTTATACCCAATTATATCTTTAATGCCCATGGTACTGTTAATTAACCTGTTGGAGAAAACGTTATAATATTAAGCATCTGAAAACAATATATTTGTTTTGCTTCTCGTTTGATTCCCATACCAGAAACTAATATTCTAAATAAATATAAAAAAATTACTGCAAGTTACGTATTAACATACAACAATTGACATATTCAAAGCTAATAATACTTATCAAATCATTTGTAGTGAATAAAAACTTTTAATTAGAAACATAAATTGAAACTTACCGCTGTTTCCAAACGCTTGCATTTTTTCTTAATGTTTCTGGCCTGACTTTTACATGCGATTGATTTTTCAAGGAAACTGCTTACTGCACTTTTTCGGGTTAGCAATTGATTGCGTAGATAACGACAAGATTGGCATCTCGGATTCATTTGCATCCTGCGATAACTTTCACACCCTACGACAACTCCTTTACAGTTCTTTGAGTATCTGAAAATAAAATTAACAAATTATAATAAAATTGAAAGATATTAAAATATTTCATTTGTAAGCGTAATTGTTAGTTTAATATCTAAAATTTTTAAATCTTACTTTTTAATATCTATCATAGTACCAACGCAAACAGGCCATTTTTCAACTGACTTTAAGTAAGTATAAACATCATCCAATGCTGTAATTTTTGTATCCATAGTTATTTCCTCGTAATTTGAACATATTACCTGCGAATAATAGTTACTAAAGAAATTTGATATGGCAAAGAAAAAACAATAAATATAAATAATTTGTATACATACTGTAATAGATAGATCGTGATTTATACGTATGTGATATTTAATCTGCTTGGTTTCTGGATCTACTCTCATGAACTCTAATCCATTTGGCTTGTTTGAAAAAGACCAAAATTCAGGCAAAATTGTAACATTTTTCATTTGATCTATGAAGTCTCTTATAGATTTCTGAGAATCTATAGAGTCATTACAACCACGCTGTTCAACAAAAACTTGCTGCATCCCCTTGTCTCTGATGTTTAAGATTTTTTGTTGCTGTGGTTGTTGATATTCTTCATTATCATTAAAATGAACTTGTATCGGTTGACTGTTGACATTTATAGGCACTTCAAGCTGTTGTGGTGATTCTGAATGGTATGTATATTGATGCTCGACTGTTGGCAAAGCTCCTTCTAATAATTTTTTTTTTTTTTAACGGCAGAATATTACTTTTGCCATCAATTATAATATTATCATAATTTTTCACTTCTTCATCTTTAAAATGCATCTGACAAATGTAGTCTGAATTTTTCAAACTTATACCCAAACATTCAGTCCATTTTTCCAATCGCTGTGATGTTTCCTATTCAACAATTAATAAAAAATTTTAGAAATTTGAAAAATTAATGACCTAAACAATTACTGTTGTATAAAAATAATATACGTAAGAAAAATAAAGATAATTGCTTAAGGTTTTTTATACTTTTAATAAATAAATAAATTTTCTTACGTACCGTGGCTTGGAAAAAAGATAAAAATGGCATATTTTTCTTTGAACCTAAACTTTTGCGACCACTATCGCAATTTTTTATTGCACAAACTTTACCCATCATTTAATAATATTTTAATATTATCTTTTAATAATTTAAAATACACAATATAAATGTTTCAATTTACTTTTTAGCTCTACGTCCACAGTACTTTTTTCAGGTTAGATAATTTATTTAACTACGATAGCCGTTCAAGTTTCAATTACAACACATGTAATAACTACTTTAGTCGATGAGAATACTTACAATTATTTTACTACTTCCAATCGGCAAACTTCAAGCCATCTAAAACAGTTAAGTTCAGATCATACCCTCCACTACACTAGCGCCATTCTGGCCCCTTTATTTAATGCTATTTTGTGGACACTTTTTGAGTCTAAAGGCCATATGAGTGTGTGCTCCTTACCTCTACCCTCCATAGTGGTAGCTTAAATACTGAATGAGCTGTTCTGCCTCCATCCAATAAAGTTGCCGCAATGACCGATGATGCAACGGCCAATGCGATGCCATTATTGGATCGTATTTTGGCGAGAATTAGCGAAATAAGGAATGTCTTGCCAGTTTCACCTGGTGCATCTAAAAAGAAGAACCCACCTTGTCCTGCTGAAACTGCGAGCATAATGCGGTCGTAAATGGTTCTTTGTTCCTCATTCATTAGTGGGACATTGCGAGTAACAATCGCCGCCATTTCTATAGTGTTGTACTGCATTTCACGATTCATTTCAGTGTTCATTAAATCAGTTGCACTTCGATTTGGCGAATTCATACCAAAATGACTGAGTGGTAAGTTGGCAATGATAATGCAAAGATCCTCAATAGCAATCAATGCTTCATTGTACATATCGTCGCTGAATGTTATCGCTAGATCGTTACACCGTGTACGATGTTGATGCAATATATCATCAGTCATTGAATCTTTGTGATTATCCCACAATATCTCTGCTCGGGCTGGAAAACATGTAGTCAACACTATAGCGAATAGTAGACGAATTTGTATTGCTGTACAGTTCAATGCTGCTTCAGCAAGCATACATTCCCACTGATTGTCATCTTCTAGCAAGCCGAGTGCAAGGCATGCATATTTATACGTTGTATACTGTTGCCCATTCACTTTACGTATATCTTGAAATAACAATGGGCCAGTAACATCAACCAACAATAGTCGAAGATAAAAGCACTCAGTCTGTCTTGGATTCACTGTAAATACTCGCCCCAAGGCGTTTGATTTGAATAAATTGGGGCATGCATCAACTGGTGAGCCTTGCTTGCGGGGTATCCATTGTTTTGTTTGAGTCCATGTGAAATAGCGTGGTACTTGTGAATAGAGTAAAGTACGTGCAAAGGCACCAAAATCATCCGCACGATTACACAATTCAAAAAATTCAGTGAGTGTAGTTTTTGGTGGATTTATAGCACGATCAATCGCTGTCTCGTTCGTGAAATATACACGCTGACCATTTTCAAGATGAACGGCTAACTGAACAACTGCTGGATCCCGTTCATGAATTGGAAAACCAAAGATACGCCAAACAGCTTCATTGGAGCTGATGTATCGACCTATTTGGTAGAGCGTTATTTCATCGTTTTTATTTATTGGAGGAGCATTCACATTGGTATTTTCCACTCTAAACACCGCCATGTCACTGCCTTTATGGACATACTTGCAAATGTATTTGATGCTCTTCACAGAACTGCAGAACTCAACATTAATATGAGCATTGTATGTTTTGCTCAGCAGGGGCGAATATGGCACGACCCAACGATTGTCAATATCAATGTCTGTGTTGCTGATGTTTTTAATAAATGATTGTCCGCCATTATCTGGATTCCTTCGACGATATATTGGATATCTGTCGACATTTGTGATTGTATCGTTAGTAAAATCTTTAGGGAAATTTTTTGTACATTTTCCATCTGACATGCAAGGCGATGAACGATTAAAAGTACCGCATGGGCCATGAATCATGTTTGCTGTAACAATATCAAACAGCAATTGATCAGTAGACGGATCGGGAATTTCTGTAGAAATTATATTATCTATTTCTTCAGGACGGATTTTGTCGATTAACCAAACCAAAATGTGGGCATGAGGTAATCCTCGCTTTTGCCACTCAACCGAATACATCCAGCAACGTGTGGGACCGAATACATGTGATTTAGTAATAAAATTTATTAATGACTTCAGCTTTTGTCTAAACACACGTGCTGTAATGTCATGACGATGTATTGCATTTTGGCCAGGCAACAGCAAAGATGTAATCTCTGGCCATTTTGGATTACATGTGAACGTGATAAATAAACACGGTCGCCCATATTTGCGCACGAAAGTCAGAGCATCCTGTATATACTCTTGCATATGACGTGGACTGCCTACGTACGATGATGGTAGAATGACAGAGTTACCAATTTCGGCGGCGTCGGCGTTGTTCACAATAGCGTCTCGCAAGTGAATGTACTCTTCCACACGTAGCTTGAGTTGATTATATCGTAAGTATCGTAGTCGTTCGCCTTCTATCTTCGCGTACATGTCGACCATGAATTGTTGACAAAGCTCTCGAAATCGTAGAATGACGTTATCCAGCCCGCGTCTAATCATCAATCTATACGCATAATAATCCTTCGAGCTAACGTTCTTGTTTGTTTCGGCTCCTGTAATAATATATTCATAAATATTAATTTAAGTTAATTGCGTTTAATAATTTAATTGTTTTGTTAGAAGTGTATTAATCAAATTCATAATAAATGAAATACCTGATACGGGATTTCGTTGTTTAATATTTATGCTTTATCCGTCTTGTCCCTTCCAGAAGATTAGCGGATATTGGAGAGCGTCATTTGAACGGTGTGTATCAGCAATGAACTGAAGATTATTATTTCTCCTACGAATCACAATTTCTCGTGCACCTGTACGATCGCCAACCATGATTCCAGCAACGTCGTCAGCAACAGGTGCATTGAATCTACGAATGTGTTCTCCAGCTGGTGTTTTATCGGGATTAATAACAATAGCGTGATTATCGCTTTCTAATTTGTGCATGTGGGATTTGAATATTTTCAACAATTTGTAACAGGGCTATTTACCCTGTGACGGTAAAACCGCACACGCGTGATAATTCTTTGACGCAGCACTGGCGCGTCTCGGTCTTCAGGACCCGACTAGCATTAAGTGGGGGAAATTTTGGGTTTCTTGGTCAGTTGAGTAGTTGCAGAAAATCAGAAGTAGTGCAGTGTCCACTGAAGCAACATCACCAGCCAAAGTATCCAAAAAGAAGGAACCCGATTCGGTACCAGAGTTTTCTTCAAGTATATAACTTGTTAAGGTATTGAGACTTTTGCCTCTTTGTTGAGCCTTGGGGTGCATACCCGGCTCATTAATAGTACTACTTCTCATTTATTAATTTAATTTTTGGTAATTAAATTGTTTATAATAATTTTGCTTAATAATAATTATTTATTGAATTAATTTGGTTCGTTAGCAGTTTGAACATTCTTCTTGGGGATTTTATACCCGAGAAATGTTCTAGACCTCTTGGGTTTGAAGTTGTGAGTAATTAATTTATTAATTTGGCCAGTTCATAATTATTAACATCTTAAGATTGGTTTAAATAAATTTACTTCATTAATAAAACATTAATTTAATTTCTGTATATCGTGAATTATTCCAATCGGCTGCTCACGACTGGTCAAGCGTCGGTCGCATACCCGAGGTCATATTTGCTACGCAGTTACGAACAACGGCGTCCATTTTGAGTACACAAATTCCTTGTGAATTTTATTACGCAGAAAATATAAAAGTAACAATTGGACTATCATTACAATTTTTAACAATTGAATTATCATTTATTAATATAATTTGTTATTGGAAATTATTTAATTATTTAAAAATATTTTATTTATTGATAATTGGCTACTGAACTTCGACGCAATTAAGGGTGGATACCCGTGGATAATTCTTCGTGAATTTATTTTACATTGAGATAAATTGTTTTATTAATTATTTATAAATCGAAAAATTCCACGTGGTCATTTATACATTGAACTATCGAAGACTAAAATTATTATTTTATTGGAATTATTTATAAAAACATTTAACGGCATGGATAAGTCCCAGAAAATTAGTTAGAATTTTATAAAGAAATATTCTTAAGAATTTATTCAAAATTTAAGAAATAAATTACGAGTTGAATTGAAATAAATTTATGCGTCGATATTGTTCCTAAAAATTTATTTAATGTTGAGTATTAAACTCGTGGATAATTTGGAATAAATTCAAGCATCGGTTTTTAGTGTAGGCTTTTTTGAGAATTAAATTATTAGTTGTGAAAATTGTTTGTGATTTTAATTGCGAGCTAATGACTGGAAAAATTGTAGTAAAGTTAACGTTGTAAGTTTTGGAGTTCAATTTTATAAGTTCGGAAGTAAAAAGTAAAGTAGAGTCAATGTGTGTGCAGACGCGTGGGTTATGTGTGTGTGAGTGTTAACAGCGTTCCTTCGCATACGATTAGTCTCTTTGCGGAGTGCTTCGCTGTTATCTAAGAAGTTCTGGGCAGCCGTTAGTTAGGCTGTTAGTTTTAAGAGGTCCTGGTCAGCCGTTAGTTAGGCTGTTAATTTTAAGAGGTCCTGGTCAGCCGTCAGTTAGGTTGTTAGTTTTAAGAGGTCCTGGTCAGCCGTTAGTTAGGATGTTAGTTTTAAGAGGTCCTGGTTAGCCGTTAGTTAGGCTGTAGTCTTAAGTTGTTAATTGTAGTGTGATTAAATTATGAAAATTACTATTAAAAAGCAAGGGTTGGTGATAAAAAAGTGCAAATTTAGAGTTGTATGTATTTTTTGATGCCACATAATAAAAAAATAAAAAAAAAAACAATTTTATCAAAAAAATAAAAAAAAAATTTTTGGGGTGAACACCCCTTATCACTTAAAGGTTAGAAAAATAGATAGTAGCCGATTCTCAGGCTTACTGAATATGCATAAAAAATTTCATGAGAATCGGTCAAGCCGTTTCGGAGGAGTATGGGAACGAACATTGTGACACGAGAATTTTATATATTATATATATATTAGAGTGTATCAAAAAAATCGAATATTTTTTTTTTTAACGAACATTGAGAAATCGTCAGAGATCCTCTGAATATATGAGCTCTTAATATTAATATTTAGAGGTGGCGTCAAGTAATTTCTATTTCCCATTTAAATAACATAGAAAAATATTCTTTTAAAGTTTGGAATTCTGTTACGTGACAACGAACTACTTTATAGATAAAACTAAACCTTTTTCTTATGGGCAATTAAATGCTCTACAAAAAAGGTCTGATTAAAATTTTGCGTAAGTCAAGCCGTTTAAAAGATATCGAGCCTCAAACTTCAGACTGTTAAAAATTACGGTTTGTTTTCGTCTTAAACACAAGAAAATCAGTTTATATGTATTAAAAACCCATTATTATTAACTTTAGAATAATAATATGCATATATTTAATAGAATGCTTGTCCAAAATTCTTAATAATTTGACAAATGCTAATTTTTATTAATTATTAACGAAAAATATTTACTTATGGGTCATTCCATGTCAAATCAAACAATAGTTGAAAACAAACCCTTTCGATTTGGACAAATTTTGGTCAGAAGTTTTCTTTTATCACACAACGAAGTTCTGTAAAAGGAAAAAAAAATTTTTTTTTTCAAAAGATATGCAAATTCGAAAAAGTTTGGAAAATCAAAATGAGCATGCCTTAAGCGCTCAACAACAATAATAACAACAACAACAACAACAACAACAACAACAAAAATAACAACAAGCTTCAGCAAATAGCTAATTGCTAACTTACTATAATCTACCACTTCCTACTACCCTGAGATGCCAACCGTACTGAAAAAAATATATGCCGCATATACGGGGACAAAAAAAAAGTATGTGGCGTATATATTTTATATGTGCGACGTATATGTATTTTTGTCAGCATATATGCGCATATATATTTTTTCAGTGTGGGCAATGTCTCGAATTTTATACAGGCTATAAAAAAAATTCTGTGAAAATTTGAGCCCTTAATATCAACTTGAAGAACTCCATCACCGAATTTGAAGATTTACCATTGATTTAACATGGAAAAATAATTTTTTAACCTTCATTTTTCCTGAAAACTATGTAGAACATTATTTTTCGGAAAAACCATCACTGATCCTTCTTCAGTATTAAATTCTGTAAAAAAAGCTCTTAGGGTCCAGTTTCTAACGTCAACCCTCTCGTTTTTATTTGCGTTAAAAAATATCGATTTTTTGAAATTTCGATTTTTTCCATTTAATGTGTAAAATTCTGATCTCAGACCATAACGTTTGAGGAAATTTTAGTAGATCGTTCAATGTTTCACCAATCTGTGCCAAGAAAATTTTTTGTATCAATTTTGGTTCCAAAATTGTGAGGTTCGCAATATCTATTTTAATGATTATTCGCTATAATAATAAATTTTACAAAAAATTTTAAAATCTATCAACAAAATATCAAAATTTCTTTATAACAGTCAACAAAACGCTGTATTTATGCTTCAATCTTTCAATTTTATTATTTTTTTTAATTTAATACAGGGGAGGGTGGGGCACGGCGGCCCACCTGGGGCACAACGGCTCACCTCAAAAATTAGGTAAAAATTTGTTCTTACATTTTCTGTCAAATTATGACTTCTATGATGTTTTTATGATATTTTGGGCCATTATGTGATATGTGGGGCATAATGGACCACTCGTGAAAAAAAATTGTATTGAAAAAATTATTTGTAACTTCTCGCTAAGAAAATCGAAGATTTTCAAAAATCGGGAAGTTATTGGTTTTACCCCGTTTTTCGAAAATCGAGTTTTCATCAGATCTCGACGTTTTGAGGTCCTAAACGGAGAAAAAAGTATTGCTATTATAGCGATCCAGTGGATCGTGAACGTAGTATTGTGATTAGCTCAAAACAGTATTGTCATTTTCACAATATTATAACCTGATATACTCTATACTTCGGATTCTTATATTGGCTGCGTTCAAGTTTACTAAGTTCTTGGCAGATCTTAGCATGTCTTGTAGCAGCAACTTAAAGTAACTATATTATTTTTTTTAAAAATCTATAATAAAACAATGGAAGGTATATTTATTTAAGTGTGTCTAAAATTAATTTTTTGGTAGATAAAGTTAGCCCTGCTCAGAACTTAGTAAACTTGAACGCAGCCATTAACTTCCCATGGTATGTGAATATGTCAAAACGTATTGCGATCATAAAGAAACGTTTCCTTACTACGGCGAAACGGATCGTGATTATCACGATCCACGACGCCTTCAGCGCCACCACGCATAACCAAGTCTGAAACTTACGAGTGGATTTGTTTACAATTTTGGTGATGAAATAGTGATAATTACATAAATTAGTGAATTAATAATAACATCGATATTGATGATTGGGTTGTTGATAAATTACTCGAGTGGAATCTTGAAAAACTTGTGTCGATTTTTGAAAGCTAGTAAAGAAATAAATCTTCCTATGTTAACTGTTTTAATGCTGTGTCCGTGGTTATTGTATGTTATTCTACTGCGTTGATAAGGAAAAACAATGTACATTATATATTGTATTAAATAAATAAAATTTTTGTTTCCATAAAAGTCTTTTTTAGCATAAATGATTTGATCCCATACTGTTTTATACAAAAATATGTTATTGTATGAAATACGTACATTAATAAAGGAGTAAAAATTCCATTAAAAAATTTTTTTCTTACGATAAAAATATTTGCCTCTTTTAAATGAATATTTCAATAATACAAATTTCTAGGCTAATAATAATAATAATATTTGTAAAAATTAAAAAAAAAGTCATATAAGATAAATTCCAACAATACTGCTGTAAGTCATTTTATTTAAACATTTTTAAATCTAACCCAATTCTTGACTGTCATAAACTACACAAAAATTTTTAACTAATCAAGCTACAAAAAGAATTTATATTTATGTTAATAACAATAAAATACCAAAAAAATAATAATCTGCAATAAAATATAATTAAAATTTAATTAAAGACAACTAATCATCTATAAACCATAGCAATATAGACACTCAATATCCGAATCCATGTGGATCGTGATAATCATGATCCACTAGATTGGGCATATGCGCATCTAAAGTATAGTCATGCGTAAAATTTTCTACCATCGACCCGATAGTAGTGACTACTATCTAGATGATTGTATAAATCATCTAGATTGTAACATTCACCATATTTATAATAATTGTTACAATCCTGTATGTTAACTCGAGTTAATTAGTATTATTATTCTAAATAGTTATATTCATAATCCAGATGGAAACAGTTACCATCAGAAATTATAATAGTTTTTACTCGCAATATTTGTACAATTCTGGATGATTTTGTTGATGACGAAAAAGAGGATTGGAATCATTCAAAATATATAAAAATTACAATTGAAATCATCATCAACAAAAACGTGTCTCAAGGTTGTCCTAATTATCTGAGCTCATACATAACGAGCTACCTGCAATTACACAATGAACTATTTCCCGGTGAGAAGATCCCAAAATATCATATGACTGTGCACTATCAAAGCATATTTGAACAAAATGGATTGATTTCACAAGCTTCATCCATTAGAAACGAAGCGAAACATGAAGAAAACAAAACATCAGCAAATAATTCGCGAAATCGAGTTAATGTTAACCATACCATCGCGATGCGCAGTCAAGTGCGTTTAAATCATCGTTTCACCATTGGATGTCAATCTGAATTTCTAAACAAGACTGGTTATCAAAGAAATGTTTAAATTAATGATGTTCTTGTCAGCATCGGATGTCATGAACCCTTACCATTTAAAATAGACGACTTTGTTCGAGACATTCAGAGTGGATAAATTTTCGAAATGATAAGATAACAATTAATTCAATTATAATAAAACCGTCAGACAAGGTTAAAAAATACTAAATGTTAATAATGACCGAATTTTATTTATTACTCAGTACTTGGATGATTCCTATTTTGATGAGCATACTCAATAATTCAAAATTATTGACAGCAGAAGCTCCCTCACTTGGAAATTTTTATTGTACACTGATATAGACGACGTACTGTGTAGTAACTTATTTCAACATTTTAATAAACAATAAAATGTACATTACTAAATTATAGATTTAAATAAAAAGTATTTGTTCACAATTTAAAAGTCAAATTAAAATAGGGCTAGTATGCCAATGAAGAGTTTATAATACCAATAATTTTAATACTTGTACTTTAACTTTTAAAGAATTGTCATTTTCTTATAAAAATTTTATAAATAAAACTTAAGCATGTTTGTCCTTACATTTGTATTCAAAAATTTACAATTTTGCAGCAGTACTTGAAAATTATTGAATTTTCGATCAATTTTTTCATAGCATTCGATAATATTAATTACCATCCTAGATAGTAAATATTACCATCCTGATAGTAACTGTTATCAATTTAATGATAACTGTTACTAAAAAAAATGTTAACTGTTATTAAAAAAAATTAGAAAAACGGTTGACCCTGAAGGCCATCCCTGCAACTTCCCGCTAATTCCATACTTAGGCGCTTAAAATTGTACCAATGACGTTTTTGAGCTCTTCGAGCTCAAAAATACAATTTATGAGTTATTTTGAGCTCTCCGAGCTCAACGAGATTGCTTTCCTATGCTTTTGAGCTCTTCAAGCTCAAAAGTCTGATAGAGATTTGATAAGACACTATTTTTTGAATTTTTAACCGCAATAACTTTTGAATGAATAAACCGATTTTCACGCGGTTGGCAGCATTCGACGCAGTTTTTTAAGCCTCACAATGAATCTTAAATTTTGAATTGATCGCGCTAGGAATTTCGGAGTTATTCTGAAAAAACACTTTTTTCGGTTTTCTTTCGTTCACGATATCTCTCGAACGAATCAACTGATTTTGACCGGACTGGTGGCGATCGACGTGGATTTTTGAGGTTAAGAGCTGATTAGTTTTTGGAATTGAACCATGAAGCCGTTTAAAAGTTATTCCAAAAAAATCACATTTAAAAAAAAATTTTTTTTCAGTTTTTTGAAGATTTCTCAAAATCTATTGATCTGAATCGGTCCAAATAGTTTTCAAAATCTAAGTTTGGTCAAGCCCTTTTGAATGGCACCAACCACGATGAAATCGGTCGAGCCGTTCAAAAGTTATACGCGGTTCACATACTTTCACACACACACACACACACACACACACACACACACACACACACACACACACACACACACACACACACACACACACACACACACACACACACATACATACAGACACCGTGACAGCCTCGCGGGGATGGTCAGAAAAGCTTCCTGTGACCTTCAAACGTCAAGATCTGATGAAAACTCGATTTTTGCAAAACGGGGTGAAAACAATAACTTCCCGATTTTTGAAAATCTTCGATTTTCTTAGCGGGAAGTTAAAAATTATAACAGTAACTATTTTTGCACTGAAAAACGTTTCAATCATCCGAGATGATTGGAATTGATAATTTAGTATAATAAACACAATTATTGAATTTTCTCAGTGTATGTCAAAATTTACTATGCCGAACTAATTCAAGCACACATGAAATCTAGTGGTAGTAAAATTCTTTCGAACGTCATAAGCCACGTTTTCATCGCACGTTGAGATCTGATGATAACTCAATTGGGTATTTGCATGATTTTGGTATTCATTAACTTTTGATATTTTTACATTCTATATAATTTTTTAAAATTTTTGAAAAAAAAAATTTTTCGATTTTGTTCTTAAAAATTTAAATAATTTAATAAATAAAAAAAAGCTGATATTTAAATGAATAGGTAGCTCCATCTCGTGTATGTGACGTCACGATGCTTATTTTATTTGAAATTTTAAGCGCCAATTTCTCTTGTAAGCACGTGGCAGGTGTAAACAGTTGTTGTGCTGAATTGTACTTGACTAACAAAAGATCTGGTAGTGTTGTTTATAATAAAATAAAAGTATTCAATTACTCGAAATGTCGTCAAAAAACGATTTTTGTTGGTATATAGTTCCAACGTGTAGAAATACTGGTAAATCGACACCAGAAAAAATTTCTATTAATGTTCCATCGAATTCTGTTAAACGGAAAAATTGGTTAGATGCATGCAGGAATGAAACTCATCATCAACTCGGCTTTATTGTTGTGAAGATCATTTTGACGTAAGTATGTATTAAAAATAATTAAAAATTTCTTTTAATAATTACATAAAATTATAACCTAAAATTGTGATTTTCAACTCATTTCATGAATTGATGATGAATTTTATTCATTTTAGCTTAAAGTGGATTTGGAAAATTGGTTAGAATGGACAATGGTTGGTGGTAACAAACGGATGAGGAATAATATTGTGCCTCATAAATTTATTGAGCAATCAAAATCCTCAAGCATGAATGATGCTCCTTCAATGGATGTAGATCAACTAGGTACTGAAACAATGAATTTCAATATTGCCAAGTTACGGCTGGATCAAATCTCTGGAAGTATAACGGATAATTTAAATTCTGAGTGCACAAACCAATTTAATTTCAATATACAAGAAGATTATGATAAGAACAGATCCAATGTCTGCGATGACCGCCCTGCTATTGGAAGTCAAAAACTGAATGTTGGTGTCCAAGTCAAAATAAAGAGTTCATACAGGAGTGTAAAAGTTCAATGTAAACCTGTGACTAAAGATCGTGCTTCATCTCCGATTGAGCAGTTGATAGAAAATGAAAATGCGCATAATTATTGTTCTCAACCAACGAATAATGATCCATTATCAAATCCTTCACCTAATACTACAAATTTATCTTCTAATACAACTGCTTGTTCATTCCCTACTTCATCAGATAATTTCTTAACAACAAATGGAAGTACAGAAAATGAATGGAAAAATACATTTCAACAAGAAGAATTTCAGAAGCATAATTTAAAGCAAACACGAAAGAATTCGGTTGTCACCTCGTAAATACATCGGGATTCCGGATGATTGCTTGGATATTATTGATATTTGACGTATGGCTAATTTAAGTGACATTGATATATTTATTACGTTAAAAAAAATAAGATTGAATAAAAGTTTTACGATTTTAGCTGATGATTTTGGAATGTCCACTTCTAATATAAGTCGCATCTTTACTAAGACTTTGCCAATCATAGCAGAATATCTAAAAGACTTTATTATATGGCCTTCATCGGCAAGAATTAAACGTCAGTTGCCAATAAGTTTTCGAAGCCGTTATACAGCAGTAGAATCAATCATTGATTGTTTAGAAATTGAAATTGAAAAGTCAACAGATCCTGTCAAACAATCATTGACCTGGTCTGAATACAAAAAAATGTAATACGGTTAAATATTTAGTGTCTTGTACACCTGATGGCATAGTTAATTTTATTTCACCTGGATTTGGTGGTAGGACATCGGATGCTGAAATAGTTTCTCAATCTGGATACTTGGATTGTTTAAAACCAGGCGCTGCTGTACTTGCTGATAGAGGCTTTAAACACATAGAAAATTTTTTAGTTGAAAAAAAATGTACATTAATTAGACCACCAACAGTAAGTTCTGAGAAGCAACCAAGTCATGACGAAGTTATAGCAACAAAACGAATCGCCAGTCTCCGTATCCACATTGAAAGACTAATAAGAAGAATACGAGAATTCGAAATTTGTGAACCTCATTCATGTGTAAATATTAAACTTATTCCTCAGATGGATAATATAATGACAATCGCCGCAGCTTTAACTAATCTACAGGGACCATTGATAAAAAAAACATGAGTTATAACAGTTGCTGTTCAATAAAAATGTAATATTTATTTTAAGATTTCAATTTTTGTATTTTTGTTAATAAATAACTTAATTTATTGCAATGAATTAAATAAAAGTTTGAAAATACAATTTTTCCAGAATCTACTTAGATCTTTTAGTAATTTTTCAATTAGTTGTGAGTCATAATCAATAATAAGAGATTTGAATTGTCGTGTTTCTTCAAAAGTTGGGTCTGCTACGATAAACATTGCTTTTTTTCTTCCTGTGAAAAGCATTTGCATCTGCATTTGAGTAATATATTTCATTGAAATTTTATTATAATTTGCAGTGTCAATATAAGTGCGAAAGCTTTTTTCTGACGCCGGGCATTTAATTTCTACCACGAATTCGTCATCTATTGCATCTGGAGAAGCTCCTAAGTATGGGTAATCTTTGGATAAGAATAAACCACACTTTTGGAATTTACGCTTCAACTTCTGCTCAACTTGTTTTAAAACTGTAGCTTCCAGCTCTTTACCTCGTTCCATAGCTTTTGTATTACGTAGTTTTTGGCCTCCAACAAGCAACTCTACTAATGTTTCATTAGGTGTATTACAGCGAGATGCTTCATAAGCTTTCGATGCTGTTATTCGCCCATACCGCAATGAGAACCAAAGGTCACAATCTGCTTGATTTTGAGTTTCTTTTTCTATATTATCACACAAGTCAGGAGACATTCGATTTGCACTAAACTGTAAGAAATCATTACATGATGTTCCTCCTAAATTAATAAAGTCCACTAATAAATTGTGTATTGAAAGACTTTTTTCAGTATTCTCAGAGTTGAAATACTGCAAGATTTGGCTCTGTACATTTTTTTGTTTTGTTCTATTGACAAATTCTTGCAATGTATTAAAAGACTTAGGTACAGCAGTAGTATTTGTATCAGAAGCAAAATCTTTTACTCGAATAAATTTGATTGCTGACCCAACTTGAGATAAAACTGATTTACGCCAGTAACATTCAATATCAGTTGGAGATGGTTCTTCAGATCGTCTGTGTAGCAACATCAAAAATGCTATGGAGTGCTTACATCCACCTAAAAAACAGTATAAAAAGAAGTGATTAGTGGTCATAATACTATCGAAATATTCAATTTAGCTTATTATGTAACGTGTGTATTATGTATAAAGTTTAATAGTAGAAAATTATGAAACAAACAAGAACTGTCATGATTTTATTACTTGAATATTGTAAAATTATTTTATTAACCTAACGATGCGGCACAATCATGACACTGAATCGATAAAATTTCTTCATCAACAATATTTAAAACTACAGTCACTCTATATGATTTATTATGTACTCTGTGTTCAGGACAAATAAAACATTTGAGAGTACATTCAGGTCCCTGAAGCTTAACTTGTACATATTCAATGGCTGCATCTCCATATGACTTTCTCCCAGATCTATAATTAAACAAATATTAATTTAAAATAGTGAAATAAATATAGTAGTGTGTAACGGAGTGTTACGGTCCCTATATTATCAATACGAGGTTCCTGGCCGCGCCAGTTAGTTTATCGACGGATCCCAGGGCGCTGTGTTCCGAAATACTCGCGCCTCTAGCTATAAGTAGTAAGTAAGTCCCCGAGGGGGAAGCGCCCGCGCTGAGAGAGAGAGTGGGGAAGGCAGAGTGAAGAAAGAACTACAACGACAAGACCACGAAGATTCATTCAGTGTGGCCAGAACGTGCTTACCCCCACTTTGTAGGCCACTCTCATCTGACTACATTGAAAAGCGGTACAAAGTGGGGTAAAAATCGCACGATCTGGCCACACTGGATTCATTGTGACCGAACAGTCTCACTGGACGCATCGCAAATTTTTGTAAGAACACAGAGCACAGGTAATTATTTTATTTCGCTTACCTTTAAGTGGAACGAAGCGATAAAAACTCAAATAATTTATTGCTTGCTAGGCCGCCTGCCAGCTTGCGTAAATTAATTCTAAATTGTAATAATTTCTAATGCTGATTTGCGGTTACAGGCTTGAGAAAATACCCAGAGCACGAGTGACGGTGACCAGAGTTTTGCCGCCAAGCAGATTGATCCGAGGAGATATTTGCCGAGGATTTACCGAGGAGAAATTTACACCAGCCTGGACAGAAGGAGTCGCAGCTCTTCGAGGGAGTGCACGAGTATTTAGATATTAAAAACGAAAAACTCCAGGTACAAATATCATGTCTGATTTTATTTCTTGGATCTGCGGCGTCAGCCAGGCAACACGTCGGCTGAAGGTCACCGCCATTTCGCGTTCGGTCACAATCGCTAGTCTATAAGAATTAAAATTAAATTTGATATTAAAATTAGAAAATTATAAAACAGTTAATTAATAACACCAGGACATGTTTCGGGTTATTGATTAATTTGTTTAGAGAAAATAATTTGTCTTGGTCATTACTAATTTTACACGTAGGCCTGTCGGGGTTAATAATACTAGGCATTTAGTTCGGGTTATTAATTCCAGATCTTTACGCCATGTGTAAAATTTATTAATTGAGAATCTTTGGACAATAATTTGGCTTAAGCCAGTAGAAATAGAATTGAGTAAACCGCTAAATTAAAATTATTTGAGACAAAAATTTATTCCAAACTAAAATTATTTTAATAAATTGTTTGGCGCATTATTTAATATTTGTCATAATTTAAATAAATCTAGAGTCGGGAAATAATCATTAAAATCAATATAATTGTTAATTTAAATTATTTAATCGAAGTAGAAAATAAAACTTGTAAAAATCCGTCAAAGATAAAATTATACTAAAAACTTGCGACAGAGACGCAAGACCGAGCGAGAGCGTCAGCCATCTTGTCCCGCGCGAGAACGCTGAGTAGAGGACACTCAAGGTCGAAACAAAAGTCTTAGTTCGTTTAAAATAAAATAAACTCAAGTAAAATAAGTTTCAATAGACACAAAATAAAGTATAATAGGATAATCTTTTATCATAATTTCACATTTACAATGAGAATAAAACTTATTAAAATTCACTGCCGATAACTGGATTTAATAAATGATACTGGATTAAATAAAATGTTTTGGATTAAATAAAAATAACTTAGGAAAGATTTAGGTTTGCTCAATTATCGGATTTATTTAATTTTACTAAAATGAAGATTAAAATTTATTTAATAATTCTCGGACATAACAATTAGGATTAATTCAAGATACGAAGACCTCTTGTTTTAAATATTTGTTGTCGTAATATTAAGAACACGGCAGTAAATTAATATTTAGAAGAAATGATAATTAGTAAATAAGAAATTGTTAGTTAGGAAACAATGTTGGAAATTGTGTATTAGTCGGAAATAATTTGTGTAACATTGTTATTGGAATATAGTGTGGTTGTGTGTGAGTAAAGAGACTATCTCGGTTTCATGGTATACTCCTCTGGCTTCGGGGTAGTTCTTTTAGAGTAGCGTGAAGTTTGGGGGACAGCGTGCACTGTGTGGACAACGTGTGTAGTCACCTCCGGGTCCAGCTCAGTGGCGTGAGAGTCCGTGAGACCGCGTGAACTAAGTTAGAGTAGCGTTAGAGCCACGTGAGGGTACTACAGCCACGTGAGGGTTTAGCTGGACAGCACGAAATATACCGAATGAGAGTGAGTGTGAGTGTGGATTCTTATCTATGAAATTTTATATATTGTTATTTTGGCCATTATTTCAATTGTAAAAGGGATTAGATAAATAAATAATTTTGTTAAACGAATTTCTGTGTCTAAATTTTAGTTTCCTTTCAGCGATCTCTCACGACCCTGACCTAGTACTCCATGTTCTGGTCCAGTTTCTGGATACTGAGTCTAAAAATCCAGTGGCGCCCTTAAGAGATAATAGGGGCGACCAAGGGAAACTTAACATTCCGTTTCAAGTGACAACTAATAAATACTTTTTAAACTTTTTGATAAAAAATCATCAATTTATTTCTAACTAATATCTAAATAAATAGCTGTATTAAAATATACAAACAGGCTAGCTTTTGCTCCTTTCATTTCTGCTGATACAAAATCAGAATTTGTGGCGAGATAAGTTGCAACCATGAATGCATCAACTCGTGGTAAATTATCAGACCGTGCTTCACTAAAACCAAGATCCACTTTTCGTCGAGGCATTTTTCTTGACTTGTTGATATTCACTAACTAAATTGTTGAACTGATGCTTCCCAAAAGTCTTAGTATTAAAACAACATTGACATGTTCATAACCTCCAAACACATTCACTTTAAAATTAGAAAAACATTTCACAAAAATTTGTTTCACTTTTAATTATTTTCCGTAAAATGTGGCATAAAAAATATAATGTGTAAAACTTAAAATTGAAAAAAACTTAATTTTAATTTTTTTAGTACCGTAAAATATTATACATGACTTATTGCTCATTCAAATATTCGCGCTACAAACAGCACAATGACGTCACACCAATCACATCACGTGACTTTTATGTAATTTAGGACCACATTTATTTATTAAATTATTTAAATTTTTAAGAACAAAATCGAAAAATGTTTTTTTCAAAAATTTTTAAAAATTATATAGAATGTAAAAATATCAAAAGTTAATGAATACCAAAATCATGCAAATACCCAATTTTCGAAAGTTTGGGTGAAACCAATAACTTCCCAATTCTTGAAAAACATTGATTTTTATGGTGGGAAATGGAAAATTGAAATTTCAGTTTTTGGTAGAATTGTTTGTAAAATAGTATAATTTTCATTACATTTGACAATAGAAAATAGTAAGAAATTTTTCGTTCATTCGTAAGGTGCCACTTTCTTAAATAATGCATAAACTAAGCGTTGCCCGAGAAAAAATGTTTCTATATAATCATATATAATTGTATATAATCATATATAATTGTATATAATCATATATGACTATATATGATTATATATGGAATCACATATAATTATATACAATTATATATAATCATATATAATTATATATAATCATACATGACTATATATGGAATTGTATATAAGATTATATATAATTATATATAACCATACATGATTATATATGGAATTGTATATGAGGTCATATATAATCATATATAATTATATATAACTATATATGGAGCAATATACAGCCAAGCAAGATTATATATAGTTCCATATATAATTATATATAGTTATATATAATCATACATGATTATATATGGAATTGTATATGAGGTCATATATAATCATATATAATTATATATGACTATATATGGAGCAATATACAGCCATCCAAGATTATATATAATCCCATATATCCATTATATACAATCCCATATATAATTATATATAAGTATATATAATTATATATGCTTATATATAATTAACATACATAAAAATTTTTTTTTGGTAATCACAAAAAGTATAAAATGATGTTTATAATTACGTTTAAATAATTCTGAAATACAAAATTTGTTACATTTCCTATGAGATGTTTTGGTCTGCTCTGCTACTACCTAATAGTAAAATCATTATTTATTTTATTATTTAAATAAGTGTTATATTGTAATGAGATTCGGTCAAATAAATAAATTATGAATTATGACTATCCAAATATATTTTAAAATCAATTTTTATATTATATTTATGATATACCCATATGATACATTATGTAGATCATAGAATCATTGTCATCTGAGACAGCAGCACAGAAGACAGAAACTTCAAGACGCACGGAGATCACTAAAGTTAAGCAGCATTGAGCAGGCTTAATAGTTGGATGGGTGACCGCTGGTGTTATAGCCGTAAAACTATAGCTAGATATTTTTTTTTGCATTTTAATTGGTTACAGAGAATTGCGTAGGACCATATTAAATACTCTATCCATAAAATTAACCCAATAATTAATTAGATGTAATAAATATGTAATTAAATATTGTTATATATAATTATATATGATTAGATATGGTTATATTTGGCCATTTTTCATATATAATCATATATAACCAATTTATATATAAATATATATAAATATTTTTTCTCGGGTGCGCATTTCGTTAATTTGGGAAAGAGTGCTTAATTATATCACAATATTTGATAATTTTTATAATTCCATTCATTAGTGAGTGTATACAAATTAATATTCTTCTATGAAAAAAAATATAATAAAACAACTGTTTTTATTAAATAATAATGTATACGTTAAATTTACCTCAAGTGTCTGACGTAAAGTCAAATCGGGAAAGAAAACATCTTGCTGTTGAACGTAGCAGATTCGACGACGCCATCGTTTCGTTAACCTTTCTCGATTCAACCATATTTCTCCATTATCTAAACCTACCCGCCCTGACAAACAATTCAATAATGTTGTTTTTCCACATCCTAAAAATAAAAAACAAAAGTAATTAGTAAAAAAAGATGACTAAATATTCACACAAATATAAACAAATTACAACTAAAAAAAATCTGGAAAACGGTTGACCCTAAAGGCCATCCCTGCAACTTCCCGCCAATTCCATACCTAAACGCTTGAAATTGCACTTATGACGTTTCTGAGCTCTTCGAGCTCAAAAATACAATTTGTGTGTTATTTTGAGCTCTCTGAGCTCAAAGAAATAGCTTTGTATGCTTTTGAGCTCTTAGAGCTCTTTGAGCTCAAAAGGCTGATAGAAGTTTAATAAAACAGTATTTTTTGAATTTTCAAACTGCAATAATTTCTAAATGAATGAATCGACTTTCACGCGGTTGGCAGTATTCCACGCACTTTTTTAGAATCTATGACATACTTTTGAACACAAACTGATCGAACCGAAAATCTTAGAGAAATTTGAAATATTCACTTTTTCCGAATTTTTTCGACAACGACAACTCGCGAACCAATCAACCAATTTTCACGTTCTTGGTGGCGATCGACGTGATTTTTTAGGCTCTAATAATTTCGTCAAAAATGATCCAAAAAGAAATCTCGAAGTTATGTGAAAAAAACACTTTTTTCGAAATTTTTCGTTTTCGATAACTTTCAAACGAATCAACCAATTTCGATGGGACTGATGGCAATCGACGTGGTTTTTTAAGCTTAAGAGCTGAATAGTGTTTGGAATTGATCAGTAAAGCCGTTTAGAAGTTATTCCAAGAAAACGATTTTTTGAGATTTCTCAAAATCTAGCGCACCGAATCGATTCAAATTTTTACAAAATTTAATGGCAATGATACTTTTTGGATCGCGACCTATTTCGATTCGATCGGCCGAGCCGTTCAAAAGTTATAAGAGGTTTACATACACACACACACACACACACCTCGTGTCGGGCTTGCTGGGTCCCGCACCGGGCGCCTCCCCAAGTGGCAGATAGGGGAATGCCCGGCATATCTGCACGTCAGATGCGTCGGGTACCGAGGAAATAGAATACTCGGGGTGGACTAAAACCTAGCAAAAGATGATATGAAAATGACAGATCAATTTCAAACATCGTCTACGGTGCAGAGGGGGGATACCTCAGTACCGGCGAGGGAAGGCGTGCAAACGGGCCTAAACTGTACCGCCCGTTACAGGCCAACAGTCACCAATGGAGAGGCTCGACAGCAAGATCGAAGAGTTAGCCGACTTCATAAAAGACAAGAAGAATCTCCATCATGAGATCAGAAAATTGGTTACGTCTATTAGTACGGCATATAGGCTAGCCAACAAATAACCAACGACGTCAGCGTCAACGACTCAAACATCTCCAAGTCTGAGCAAAAAATCACAGCCACCTCTGGTCACTCCTAAGAAATTATCACAGCAAGGAGAGGTCAACAACAAGAAGAGGCCGCTGTCCACGCCCAGTCCTTCCACAGAAATTGACAAGCCAGCACAGAAAAAGACAGCCCAGGATGATACCTGGACCAAAGTGACTCGGCAAAACAAGAAAAAGAAAGAACAGGAGCCAGCGGCTCAATCTGCTACAGCCCAAAACCAGCCAAACAACGGTGGCTCCGAGAAACCGAGGAGGAAGAAGACAAGAACTAAAGCTGTGCTTGTCCAACCAGCTGAAGGGCGAACATACGCCGATCTCCTCAAGGAAATCAAAGCCAAGCTAAGCCCTGTCGAGATGGGCGTAGACATAAAGTCTATTAAAAAGATGAAACACGGAGGCGTTCTCCTTGAAATGGCTCGAAAGACCGAAGACAGCAAGGCTTTCACCGATGCAGTAAATGCAGCCACTGCAAATATCGGCACAGTCAAGACACTAACACCAACAACAACGATCGAGATCCTCGACTTGGATGAAATCTCTACCGAGAGCGAAGTCCGTGAAGCACTTAAACGTGAATTCACTGACAGCCTGGAGGTCAAACTTGACGGGTAAATTTGACAAAACCCACACCACGAGGCAATCGGGCAGCCTTCTGCGAAGTAAGCGAGGCCAGTGCGATTTAAGCCCTTGACAAGGCCCGTATAATGATCGGTTGGGTGAGCTGTCGTATACGCCCATGAAGAAACAAAGCTAATGGCGGAAACTACAGAAGGACCACAAGAATACGCCATAACGGCTGCCGTGCCGCAAGGCTCAATAATGGGGCCCGATTTATGGAATGCCGACTATGACGAGCTTCTTAAGATTCTGTTACCAAAGCAAGTAGAGCTAACGGGCTTTACAGACGACGTCGCGGCCACGATAATAGTAGACAGCGTAGAGGAGGCCAAACTACTAGTTCGGGAAACCATTGATGCCGTCGAGACTTGGCTCGATAAACACCACCTGAAACTCGCCAAGCACAAAACCGAGATGGTCGTTCTGACTCGTCAAAAATGGTTCCCAAAACCATTCGCTGTGGACATGGGAGGAACAACACTAACGTCAACAAGGGCCCTGCGCTATCTGGGGGTAATGATAGACGAGAAACTATCTTTTCGCGAACACCTCGATAATGCATACCAGAAAGCCAGCAAGACGGTGTCTAGCCTAGCAAGAATTATGACCAACACCATGGGACCAAGAACAAAAAAGAGAAGAGTTCTTCTAGAAGCAGTCCACTCGGTACTGCTTTATGGAGCTGAGATATGGGCAGACATATTAAAGCAGAATACCTACCGGCGAAAGATAGCAGCAGTACAGCGGCGAGGCGCTCTCAGGGTTGCCTGCGCCTACCGCACAGTTTCCGAAGCGGCTGTATTGGTCATTGCGGGAGCCATGCCCATCGACCTATTAGCGTTTGAGAGAGTTAAACTCTATGACGCTAAAGATAGTGACGAAAACATGAAGGACGCAAGAACGAGGATAAAGGCGGAAACGCAAAAAGAGTGGCAGGACCGATGGACATCAGGAGAGCCGGGCAGATGGACGGCACGCCTGATCCCAAACATCAACGTCTGGCTTTCTCGGGAATACGGAGAAACAGACTTTTTCTTGACCCAGCTATTGACAGGAAATGGGCAGCTCAATGCCTATCTTTTAAAGATGGGTTTGCACAGCACACCAACGTGCAAATACTGCCCAGACAAAATTGACAACGCCGAGCACACGTTTTTCGAGTGTGATAATGAGTATTTTACCTCCTCTATAAAAAAAAAAAACACACACACACACACATACATACAGCCGCACGGACACCATCGCGGGAATAGTCAGGGAAGCTTCCTAGGACCTCAAAACGTCGAGATCTAATGAAAACTCGATTTTCGAAAAACGGGGTAAAAACAATAACTTCCCGATTTTTGAAAATTTTCAATTTTTTTAGCGGAAAGTTAAAAATTAGGAAAACGGTTGACCCTAAAGGCCATCACTTCAACTTCCCGCTAACTCCATACCTAAACGCTCAACATTTCAATTATTTTGTTTTTGAGCTCAGACTACGATTTCTGTGTTATTTTGAGTTCTCCGAGCTCAAAGGGATAGCTTCTTTAGGCTTTTGAGTTCTTCGAGCTTAAAAGTCTGATAGATGTTTGATAAAACACTATTTTTTGAATTTTCAAACCGCAATAACTTTTGAATGAATGAACCGATTTCCGAGCGGTTGGTGGCATTCGACGCAGTTTTTGATACCTCATAACGAATTTTTAAGTTTAAAATCGATCGAAGAAGGAATTTCTAAGTAATTCCAAAAATCATTCTAAGTAATTCATATTATCTTTTGCTAGGTTTTGGTCCACCCCGAGTATTCTATTTCCTCGGTACCCGACGCATCTGGCGTGCAGATATGCCGGGCATTCCCCTATCCACCACCTGGGGAGGCACCTGATGCGGGACCCAGCAAGCCCGACACGAGGTGTGTGTGTGTGTGTGTGTGTGTGTGTGTATGTGTGTGTGTGTGTGTGTGTGTGTGTGTGTGTGTGTGTGTGTGTGTGTGTGTGTGTGTGTGTGTGTGTGTGTGTGTATGTATGTATGCGACCCTCTTATAACTTTTGAACGGCTTGACCGATTTCATCGCAATCGACGCCAATCGAAAGGGCTTGACCCAACTTAGATTTTGAATACCATTTGGACCGATTCAAACCGCTAGATTTTGAGAAATCTCGAAAAAATTTCAAAAAAAAATTTTTTTAAATGTGATTTTTTTGAAATTACTTTTAAATAGCTTTACCGATCAATTCCAAAATCTAATTAGCTCCTAAGGTCAAAAAACCACGTCGATCACCGCAAGCCCGGTCAAAATCGGTTGATTCGTTCGTGATTTATCATTGTTGAAAGAAAACCGAAGAAAGTGTTTTTTCGGAATTACTTCAAAATTCCTGGCTCGATCGATTTGAGCATGAAAATTATTTATGAAGCTTAAAAAAATGCGTCTAATGCCGCCAACTGCGTGAAAATCGGTTGATTTATTCAAAAGTTATTGCCGTTTGAAAATTCAAAAAGTTGTGTTATTATACTGCTATTAAAATTTTGAGCTCAAAAATGTAATGTGTAATTTTGAGCGCTTGAGTACAAAATGAGCGGGAAGTTGCAGGGATGGCCTGTAGGGTCAACCGTCATCCTAATTTTTTTTGAAATTTTTCGTTTTCGATAACTCTCGAACGAATCAACCGATTTTGACGGGTCTGGTGGCAATCTACGTGATTTTTCAAACTCAAGGGCGGAATAGTTTTTTGAATTTATCGGTGCAACCGTTTAGAAGTTATTCCAAGAAAACGATTTTTTGAAAATTTTATTTTTGAGATTTCTCAAAATTTAGCGCACCGAATCGATTCAAATTTTCATGAAATTTAATGGCAATGATACTTTTTGGATCGCGACCTATTTCGATCCGATCGGCCGAGCCGTTCAAAAGTTATAAGAAGTTTACACACACACACACACACACACACGCACACACATATCTGGGAGTGATGCTCGATGCCCGACTTAACTTCAAACAACAAGTTGAACACGTGACCGCCAAAACATCAGCAGTAGTAGCCAACCTAGTACGATTGATGCCCAACATCGGTGGCCCGAAGCAGACAAGGAGGTCATTGCTATCATCAGTAGTTACATCGGTCCTCACATATGGTATATCCATTTGGGCCGACGCACTTGAGATCCAAGAATCATGGAAGAAAGCATGTCCAGTTTACCGACTGAGCGCGCTAAGAGTAGCCAGTGCCTTTCGAACAATATCAGAGCAAGCAGTGTGTGTCATTTCCGGAACTTTGCCGCTCAGAGTCCTAGCTGAGGAAAGACGGAACCTTTACCAACGAAAGAGGACAACCGCACAAAGTGCCGAGGAACTCAGAGCTAAAGAACGGCAGAACAGCATCGCACGATGGCAATCGCAGTGGGACGCCGCGACAACAGGGAGATGGACACACCGTCTCATACCGAAGATCGACGTTTGGCTAAACCGAAGTCACGGCGAGGTCAATTACTATCTGACGCAGTTGTTGTCAGGACATGGATGTTTTCGGACGTATCTTCACCGCTTCAAGCATGATGATTCACCGGAGTGCCCGTCCTGCCCAGGAATCAATGAAGACGCGGAGCACGTTTTCTTTGAGTGCCCACGATTTTACCCACAGCGAGATGAGCTGGAGATGATCCTAAAGAAGAAAATCCAACCAGAGACAATAGTAGAAGCAATGTTGTCATCAAGAGCCTCCTGGAACACCATCAGCACATTTGCAACAGAAGTCCTCATAGACTTGCGTTCCATCGAAAGAAGAAGAGCAAATGACAACAACTAGAAGAAAGGTAAAATAACACCTTAGCTACCAGAAGATAGCTAGATCCTCCCCTCACGAAGTAATGCCTAACGGCGGTTTCCATGAGGGATTAGGGGAAAGAGGAAAAGGGGTTTAGGGTTTAGTGGGTAGGGGCGCTAGCGTCGAGTTTTAGTATGACACTGCGTCGAGTCGCCACATATCCAGGCCAAACAACTATGCCTAGAATCCGTAAAAAGGATTCACCCCCCGCCCTTAAAACAAAAAAAAAAAAAAAAAAAACACACACACACACATACATACATACAGCCGCACGGACACCATCGCGGGAATAGTCAGGGAAGCTTCCTGTGACCTTAAAACGTCGAGATCTGATTGAAACTTAATTTTCGCAAAACGGAGTGAAACCAATTACTTCCTCAATTTTGAAAATCTTCGATTTTCTTAGCGGGAAGTTAAAAAATTAGAAAAACGGTTGACCCTAAAAGCCATCTCCGCAACTTCTCGCTAATTCCATACCTAAGCGCTTAAAATTGCACTCATGGCGTTTTTTAGCTCTTTGAGCTCGAAAATATAATTTATGTGTTGTGTTCTTTTCTAGTTCAAGGAGTTAGATACTCCATACTTTTGAGCTCGAAGAGCAGTTTGATAGCAGTTTAGTGAAACAATATTCTTTAAATTTTCACACTGCAATTACTTTTGAATGAATAAACCGATTTTCACGTGGCTGGCAGCATTCGATGCAGTTTTTTGAATTCTATGATTTACTTTTAAGCACAAACTAAAAATTAGAATAGCGCACTACGCGCGCGCCTTAATTTTAACCAATAATGAATCGTGGCCCGTTTTTTGCGAGTTTCGACCTATGACTAACTTCAAGACTTTAATGTAAGACACATTGAAAGCTGTTAAAAGTTACCGTAGTTCTGTCTCAATTTCTCATAAAACACTAATAAAAGTAAGAAAGACAACCTGGGTAACTTTTAAGAGCTTTTACTGTAATTTAATTAATCATTTTTTAAATGATTAATTAATTAAGCGGCATGATGGCCGAGCGGGTTAAGTCATTATCCCGTTAATTCGCTCGCACATCATATTGTGAGGCGAGGGTTCGAGCTCCGACGGTTGTTCGAATAGTTCCAACACCAACCGTCGGGGGTCACTCCGGTAGCCGAACTGTACTGGCATGGGTTTTCTCTGTGGTTTCCCCATCGCCACTATTCCAACAACCGATAGAAAGGGGTGAGGAATAGGGTAAATACAGTACAGAAAACACAAGTCGGTCCACAGCCGCAGTGATAATAACAAAGAGTTGAGTATATAAATGTGCGAAAAATAAGGTTGATTATGTAGTGAAAATACAGGAGTGAAAAGAGGACGTTCCGGGGTCCAAAAAAGCGTTGAATAAAACAAGGACAGTATAAAAAAAAACACAGGACGGTAGCGCACTCGCAGAATGCCATCTACTCAGCCTTGTAAAAACCAAGAACGGTATACAAGTAAAAATCGAAATAAATATAATTAATTAATTAAACACAAATTGATTAGACCGAAAATTTTGGAAAAATTTACTTTTTCTGAATTTTTTTGACAACAACAACTCATGAACGAATCAACCGATTTTGACCGGACCGGCAACTATCAACGTGGTTTTTTGAGGTTAAAAGCCATTTAGTTTTTAGAATCGATCGGTTAAGCCGTTTAGAAGATATTTAAAAAAAACGAATTTTTAAAAATTGACTTTTTAAGATTTCTCAAAATTTATTGACTAATTTTTTGAACTAGTATCAGAAATTTAAGGGCAATGAAACTCTTCGGAACGCCACTCATTTCGATCAAATCGGATAAGTCGTTCACAATTTATGACACACACACACACACACACGCACACACACATACACACACACACACACACACACACATATATATATATATATATATATATATATATATATATATATATATATATATATATATACGTGACTGAATAAAGTAGTCAGTACTTGTCTCGGATAGCTTAACTGGTAGAGCCCTTGGCGCGTAACCGAGAGATCTGGGTTCGACTCCCAGTCTGGGCTGTCTGATTATTTTTTCAATTACGGAAAAATTCCCACTGAGTAGGTCCCCCCCTTTCCCCTATCCATTCTTTCCCAATTCCCTTAAAAAATTTGCTTTGATATGGCTTACGGTATATAATTACGGTAATATAAATATATATATATATATATATATATATATATATATATATATATATATATATATATATATATATGCATACAGACATAGTGACTTAGTGACATCTTCGGGAAAACGGTTGAAATCACTCTCTAGGACCTCACAACGTGGAGATCTGATGAAAACTCGATTTTTGAAAATCGGGGTGAAACCAATAACTTAATAATTTTTGAAAATTTTCAATTTTTCTCAGCGACCGGGTAGTTAAAAATCGTTTCTTAACAAATGTTTCTGAAATTTTTAAAAAATGAATTCCAGTATTACACGGAGAGATAAGAACAGATCTTATTCCTATGTAGAACGGTAACCATTACTATGTTACATAGTAACGAAAATTTTTCTGAGAATTATGTGTAAATTTGCTGATAAAAGTCTTGGAAATTGTGATAAAAATATGAACAACCACCCATTCGTTGCGGAATTAAATTTTGAACGTAATGATGTTATATTTTTATTTTTTTGATAAAAATTTAAATTTCTTATTAACAAAAAACAAAAACAAAACAAAAAATCTCAGTTTTTCGTAAATAACTCAATAATTATAATACCGGCCTACAAAAAAAAAAGTGCTCTGTACTTTTGACCGGACCTACCTATCTTTACGTATTTCGACGCACTGAATCTGAATCTGAAGTCAGTTTTGCCCATATACCTTCAAAATTTTGAGTAAAATGCAAAAAACCCAAAAAAAGGCAAAAAAATTGCGAAAAACTACAGTCACAGCAATGAAAAAATTTTTTTGGACCTAGATCACGTATGATTTTTATGTATTTTAATTCGTAGAATCTGAATCTAAACGTTTAGTAGCTTCTTGAGCCGTCAAAATTTGAAAAAATTGCAAAAAACTCAAAAAAATTGCAAGAAATCATGAAAAATCGAAATTATCGAGATTAAAAAAATTTTTTGGATTCAGATTGAGTATGATTTTTATGTACTTTGTTCCACTGAATTCGAATCTGAAGTTTTTTTGTCCCATTGACGTTTTAAAATATAAAAAAATCTCAAAAAATAAAAAAAATCGAGAAAATTGCAGTTATAAATATGAAAACAATCTATGAAACACGGTGTTAATGACTTCCCGGGAAAAAATGATCAGATCTGATCATATATGAACATCCCGGGAAAAAATGATCAGATCTGATCAGACATGAACAGACATGAGTCTTCAGGTCTGATCAGGTATGAAAAATGACCGGGTCTGATCAGACCTGGCCAGGCATGTTCAGGTCTGATCAGATCTGTTCATGTCTGACTCGATCAGGTCCATAAAAAAAAAAAAAAAATCGGTGCCGACGGGGATTCGAACCGTACACCTCGCGCTCTTCAGACTGACACTTTACCTCTTGACCAAATGATTCATCTTAACTTGAGAGTATCTTTCGAGCTACTTCAAGTAATTCAAATTTTATACATGATTTATCCTTATAGTTAACGGAGTTCTATACCTAATTTATTAATTATTAATAATTAATCATATATTACAGTGATTTATTCGGAACGGCTATGTATTTTTTTTCGCTCCATTAACATTTAGTTCTACACTGAGAGATAATTTTATTCAATAGTAATAAAACAGTTTATTTGGACTTGAAAAAATTTAGTTAATATTAATAAAATTATATTTCATATAAATAAAATTATATTAGTATTTAATAAAATTTCATAAGTATTTAATAAAATTTTCTTTAAATACTAATATGTGTTTATTAAAATAACCACGAACGACGCTTTCGTTTGCTGTCATTAATACGAATATTAAGTCATTAAAAGAAATAATCTCAAAAAAAAATTAATATTCATCAATTAATTATAATATATTCAAATATATTTTCACAGTAAAGTCTTTTAATAAATAGTATTAAGATTTTTTAACAAGACATCCTAACCTAACCTATTTGTTTACTTCATGACGAATCACATGTAGAGATTTTAAATAATAAAAATAAATAAATATTCGATTGAATTTATGAAATCATAGTCTTTATTTTTAACAAATGCGCCCCTACATTGTCTGGTTTTCTGCTTCTGTTTTCATTTTATTAAATAATGTCTAACTCTTATCGATTCATTTGTGAAATTTTTAAATTTAAGTGCATAAAAATTAACATCCACTCGGATAACAACAGTTGTAGACTTTGTATTTCAAAATATAGTTCCGACAAAATTCAATTTTACTTAATTATTTATTCAATTAATTACTGATCAATACTTGTTAGTTAGTTGATTAATGAATTTTCTTTATATTACATGTAGATAAATATTCATTACATACTAAGAAACATTTATTAGTATTTAATAAAATTTTTATTAGTATTTAAGGAAATTTAATTAATATTTAATAAATTTTTATTTGGGATTAGCCAAATAAACGTTTTATTAAATAGTAATAAAATTTCATTACTATTAAATAAAATTGTCTCTCAGTGTTGGCTAGATATCAGACATGGACAGGTCTGATCAGGTCTGAGCGTATTTAACGCTTCAGACATGAACAGACATGAGCAGGCATGAACAGGTCTGATCAGGTCTGAGCGTATTTAATGCTTCAGACATGAACAGGCATGAACAGGTCTGAACGGATTTAACGCTTCAGACATGAACAGACATGAGCAGGCATGAACAGGTCTGATCAGGTCTGAACGTATTTAACGCTTCAGACATGAACAGACATGAGCAGGCATGAGCAGGCATGAACAGGTCTGATCAGGTCTGAACGAATTTAACGCTTCAGACATGAACAGACATGAGCAGGCATGAACAGGTCTGATCAGGTCTGAGCGTATTTAATGCTTCAGACATGAACAGGCATGAACAGGTCTGATCAGGTATAATTTCAGGCCTGATCATACATGAACAGGCCTGCTCAGGTCTAATTTCAGGCCTGATCAGATATGAACAGGTCTGCTCAGGTCTAATTTCAGGCCTGATCAGATATGAACAGGTCTGATCAGTCCTGATCATTTTTTCCCGGGCAGGCATGAGTCTTCAGGTCTGATCAGATATGAAAAATGACCGGGTCTGATCAGACCTGGCCAGGTATGTTCATGTCTGATCAGACCTATTCATGTCTGACTGGATCAAGTCCATAAAAAAAAAAAAAAAAAATTGGTGCCGACGGAGATTCGAACCATGTACGTTGCGATCTTCAGACTGATACTTTACCTGTTGACCCAATGACTCATCTTATCTGTAATGTACCTTTTAAACTACTTTAAGTAATTTAAATTTTATACATGACTTATCCTTATAGTTAACGGGGTTCTGTACTTAATTTATTAATTATTAATAATTAATTATACACAGTAAAAAATTTCGCGTCATTGCGTCAAAAAATTTCGTGATAAAAATTTTTATGTTAAATATTTAACACGTTTTTGTAAAACACAAAAATTTTAATAAAACACAAAAATTTTTAACACAAAATTTTTTGACGCAATGACGCAAAATTTTTTACTGTGTATATTAGAGTGATTCATTTGGGACGGCTATGTATTTTTTTCGATCCATTAACATATGGTTCTCTGTAAAGTAAAAAAAAAATTTCTTCAAGGTTTATTCCGCAATTATAATTTTATTGTTTTCTTTTAAAATTGAAGTTTTTTTTAATTAAAACGTATAGGAAATGAAAAATTATTTGTGTGTTCTACAATTTAGCAGCTTTTAACACTACTGCAATGGACCAAGGCGGTAGCTTAAAATAATAACAGACACCTTGAAAGGACTTATCGCCTATCGACATCAACTGATATATTTTGGTATTTTCACGCACGGAAAAAAGTAAACTGTAAAATCGGGGTGGCAAAAATGTAAATATTACAAATCTCAATGTAGAAAGTATAAAAGCCACAATTTATAATTTAATATCCAAAATAAGTGATTATTAGCGGTCACTATAGTAATTAACAACTCTCTCATGTTGGAAAATTACAGTTTCAAACAGTAAAAATTGCCGTTTCAATGTGTAGTCTATACTATCGTACCCAGTAAATTATGACTATGACTATAGTAAATAACAACAGTGGGGTTTATAAATTTTACAGTTTCAAACAGTAAAAATCGCCATTTTAATATGTATTTTATAATATCACGCCAAGTAATTTTTAACAATAATAATAGTAAATAACAACTCTGACTATTTAAATTTTATAGTTTTAAATATTATTTTCGGATATAATTTATTAAATTTGCTATCGGGATTAACAAAAATTAACAATAAAAACTATTGATAAAAAATTTTTTTTTATTTTGTCTTTTCTTGTTTTTTTTTTTTAATTCTATTAAGACTATCACTTATTAAATCCGAGACATATTTGAATTCACTGACAAAATAAATTTATAAAGTACATGTACGTAGATATTAATAAATATATTAATGAGGATAATTTAGCTCTTAAAAAAATTTCATCTTGAATAGAAAAACTTATCCTTAGCTAACTAGATTTAATTTACAAAGATAAACCTTAAAAAAAAATAAAAGATGAAGAGGTTACAATATAAACTTTAAAGTTTAATAAATTAAAAAGTAAATACATTCACACAACTTAATTATTTACATAATTATAGAATGTGTATGATATATTAATAATGATATATGACATGTGAATATTACATATCAATAACTTACCTTTTAATTATATTATATTTATTTTACATTATTTGTAACACATAAAATATCACAACATAATAACCCAACTTTATTTTCCGGTTGTCCGCGCTGTCCAACACGTGTTATAAAAGTCATGCGCATTGGCAAAAAAGATAGTACATGCTAATGCTCTGCAAGAGCACTAACTTTACAAATGAGGAGAAGGGGAAGGTCCTACACTCGGAGAATTTAACGTTTGAAACAGTAAAAATTCTACTTTTAAAATGTATATTTTACCCGTCAAGCACATCAATAATTACAGTTTCATCTTTAGCGTTGCGTTTAAAATTTACCATTTTACTTTGTAAATATTGACGTTGCTTGTATGGAAATTTACTAACTGTAGTTTATATTTTTTACATATCATACGATCATTTTTTACATACGAAATGATAAATATCAAAGTCAAAGTTCTTAATTATTATACTTTAACATTTTCGACTTTCACGTAGCGAATATTACTGTTTGAAATAGTATTTTTTAGCGTGTAAACAATAAATTGTAGCATTTAAATAATAAATATTACATTGTGACTAGTAAAATCACGATTTTACTGTTTGAAATGGTAATTTTTATCAGTTGATCATTACTTATTACAACTCGACTATTATTTATTACAGTGTACTTTTTTCCGTGCGGTATCAAACTCAAACTTTTAATAAATAATCTTATTTTTCGCGTATTCAATAGAACACAGTAAAAAATTTTATGTCACTGCGTCAAAATTCATCGTTAAAAATCATCGTTTTGGCATGGAAAATTAAAAAGTTCATGCTTATATAAGCCGAAATTTTATATGAAAGTTGTACATTTAAAATTTATAAAGGTATAGAAACTGATACGTCATACGAAACAAATTAATTTTAAAAATAGAACTGCAGTCTATAGTTCGATAAAATTTTTCTTCCAGACTTAAAATATCATTTAAGAGGGCAAATCATGCATGAACAGTTCTTGTCAGCTGATATATGGAGTTTTAATCCTTATCTATTTTAGGCTAGATCAGACATGATTAGACATGGACAGGTTTGATTCGGTCTGAGCGTATTTAACGCTTTAGACATGAACAGGCATGGACAGGTCTGATCAGGTCTGAGCATATTTAATACTTCAGACATGAACAGGCTTGATCAGGTCTGGGCGTATTTAATGCTTCAGACATGAACAGGCATGAACAGACATGAGCAGGCATGATCAGGTCTGAGCGTATTTAACACTTCAGACATGAACAGGTCTGATCAGGTCTGAGCATATTTAACGGTTCAGACATGAACAGGCACGGACAGGTCTGATCAGGCCTAATTTCAGGCCTGATCATACATGAACAGGCCTGATCAGGTCGGATTTCAGGCCTGATCAGATATGATTCTGATCAGTCCTGATCATTTTTCCCGGGTTAGGTGTATTTTCATGGATGGAATATGATCTTAGAATTGAAAAACTGACAAAATTTTAAAATCTGTAAAAAATAGTATGTAAGGAGAAAATAAAGAACCATGTTTTCGAATTTCGGACTGTCCTTCGTTTGTATCGAACTTTTTTATCTTCAAATGAGCTACGCAGAGGGTTCCCCTCTTACCTTTTCTGTTTTCTTCTGGTATTTCTTTTTTTAGCATCCAGCAAAATATTGTTTGAACTTGATTAAATTTATTTCTATCGAAAAATCTTTTAAAAACCTTGCGAAGATAAGGAACGGCCTTGTGATTTTAAGCTGTTATTCGCTTGTGTCGAATCTCAAGAAAGTGCTACTCTTGAGCCGATAGATGAGAGCGAAGAAGAAATGCAATCTGACGACGTCTATGAAGACAACAGTTTTGAGGACGAAGAATACTTGCCCGATTTCGGTCAAAATAAAGACTCTGAAACCTTCGACCAACTAGAATTAAATGACCTTTTGTGAGATATAGGGCTATCCAAAGAGGGATCTAAACATTTAACGGTTGTATTGAAGAAGAAAAATTTATTAACTAAAGGAACATCAACTTATTTTTATCGCGATAGGGAAAAAGAGTTCCGAAAATTTTTCAATAACGATAACAAAAATTCATTGGTTTACTGTTCAGATGGAAAAGGTGTGGTTGATGAATTAAAACCGAACACATACAAAGACGATGAATGAAGGCTTTTTATTGATTCATCAAAGAGAAGTCTAAAAGCTGGCCTTCTTCATAACGGAAACACATATGCACCAATTCCAATAGCCTACGCGATCAAACTTAAAGAAACTTATGAAAATTTACAGATTGTATTAAATTAAATAAAGTATTCGGAGCATCAATGGAAAATTCGTCGTGATTTGAAAATTGCAACACTTCTGTTAGGTCAACAATCAGGGTTTACAAAATATCCTTGCTTTTTATGTTTATGGGATAGTCGAGATCGGAAAAATCACTATGTGAAGAAAAAATGGCCATCGAGAGCGAACTTGGATCCTGGTTTTCAAAATGTGATACGAACACCGTTAATTGATCCTTCTAAATACCTACTACCACCACTTCATATTAAGCTTGGTCTTATGAAGCAGTTCGTCAAAGCTCTGGAAAAAAATAGCAATTGTTTTACATATTTGGGAGAAAAGTTCCCAGCGATAAGTGATGCCAAATTAAAAGAAGGAATTTTCGATGGGCTTCAAATTCGGACTTTGTTTCTAGACGATAACTTCGTTTATGAAATGAACGACATTGAAAGAGCAGCATGGTTGAGTTTTAAAGATGTGTCACAAAATTTTTTGGGAAATAATAAGAGTAAAAATTACGAAAATTTAGTTGAAGAGTTGTTGGAGAATTACGATGCTCTGGGTTGCTTAATGAATTTTAAATTGCATTTCTTACACTCTCACCTTCAATATTTTCCTGAAAATCTTGGTGACTATAGTGAAGAGCAAGGCAAAAAATTCCACCAAGACATGAGTGAAATAGAGAGTCGATATCAAAGAAAGTGAAATGTCAATATGATGGCAGATCATTGCTGGACACTGAAGAGAGATATACCCGATGAAAACAGAAAGCAAAAAAGAAACCTTTTGCGTAGGTCATTCGAAGACAAAAGGATTCGACATAAGCGAAGAACAGCTTAAAATCAAAAAGATCGTTCCTTATCTTCGCAAGGTTTTTAAAAGATTTTTCGATAGAAATAAATTTAATCAAGTTCAATCAATATTTTGCTGGATGCTAAAAAAAATTGGTTGTCTGTAAAGTCGGTTTACGGACGATAGTTTAACGTGATAACGTCATAAAGAAACATTGATGAAAAATTGCATACTTTTATGAATTGAATTGAATTATTATCACTGATTTATCATTATTTTGTATTTAAAAATTAAAAAATTTTGGATATTTAAAAATTATTTTAATAAAAAAAAGGACTTATTGATACATTGTTAATCAAAAATTAATACAATAATTTGATAATTGATTTAATTATTATTATTCATAATTAATATTAATTATTTTATCAATTTATCATTATTTTATTATTAACTTGTAACAGGTGTTTTTTTTTGCCTGTTCATTGGCCCCTTAATTAATTTAATAAAATATAACAATACCTAGCAAAAATAATTCTAAATTAACAAGGGCGCCACCAGGATTTTGTATCTCGGTTCCTGGAACCGGAAACCAGAGCTGAGCTTATAATCTACAGGGAGAGAGAGTGGAGGAAGGTGATCTGAAAGAAATAAATTTTTATTTAACAATATATCGATATTTATTAACCATATAAAATAACAAATGGTGATCACTCACGCACTCACACTACAATTAACAACTTAAGACTACAGCCTAACTAACGGCTGACCAGGACCTCTTAAAACTAACAGCCTAACTAACGGCTGACCAGAACTTCTTAAAATTAACAGCCTACCTAACGGCTGACCAGGACCTCTTAAAACTAACAGCCTAACTAACGGCTGGCCAGAACTTCTTAAAATTAACAGCCTAACTAACGGCTGACCAGGACCTCTTAAAACTAACAGCCTAACTAACGGCTGCCCAGAACTTCTTAGATAACAGCGAAGTACTCCGCAAAGAGACTAATCGTATGCGAAGGAACGCTGTTAACACTCACACACACATAACCCACGCGTCTTCACACACACTGACTCTACTTTACTTTTTACTCCCGAACTTATAAAATTGAACTCCAAAACTTATAACGTTAACTTTACTACAATTTTTCCAGTCATTAGCTCTCAATTAAAATCATAAACAATTTCCACTATTAATAAAACAGAACCTTCAATAACTTCGGATTAAAACGACGCCTAAGCTTCTTCCAAAATTAACACGAGTTTAATACTCAACATTAAATAAATTTTTAAGAACAATATCGACGCATAAATTTATTTCAATTCAACTCGTAATTTATTTCTTAAACTTTGAATAAATTCTTAAGAATACTCTTTATAAAATTCTAACTAATTTTCTGGGACTTAATCCACGCCGTTAAATATTTTTATAAATAATTCCAATAAAATAACAATTTTAGTCTTCAATAGTTCAATGTATAAAATGACCACGTGGAATTTTTCGATTTATAAATAATTAATAAAACAAATTATCTCAATGTAAAATAAATTCACGAAAAATTATCCACGGGTATCCAATCTTAATTGCGTCGAAGTTCAGTAGCCAATTCTCAATAATTAAATTTTCAGTAAATAAAATACTTTTCAAATAAACAATATTATAAAACAATAAAAAATAATAATTAAATGATAATTCAATTGTTATAATTTATAATAATAGTCCAGTTGTTAATTTTGTAAATTGTTGCGTAGTAAAATTCACAAAGGAATTTGCGCGCTCAAAATGGACGCCGTTGTTCGTAACTGCGTAGCACGTTTTGGACCTCGGGTACCGAATACTATGTCGTGTCGATTGGAACCTTCTCGATGTTCAGAATTTAATTAATAAAATAAATTTATTTAAACCAATCTAAAATGTTAACAATTATCATTGGCCAAATTAACAAATCAATTACTCACGACTTCCAAACCCAAGGGGTCTAGAACATTCCTCGGGTATGAAATCCCCAAGAAGAATGTTCAAACTGCTAACGAACCAAATTAATTCAATAAATAATTATTATTCTTTATTATTCTTAGAATAATTAAATTCAAAATTATTATAAACAATTTAATTACCAAAAATTAAATTAATAAATGAGAAGTAGTACTATTAATGAGCCGGGTATGCACCCCAAGGCTCAACAAAGAGGCAAAAGTCTCAATACCTTAACAAGTTATATACTTGAAGAAAACTCTGGTACCGAATCGGCTTCCTTCTTTTTGGATACTTTGGCTGGTGATGTTGCTTCAGTGGACACTGCACTACTTCTGTCTTGTCGCCGCTACTCAACTGACCAAGAAACCCAAAATTTCCCCCACTTAATGCTAGTCGGGTCCCGAAGACCGAGACGCGCCAGTGCTGCGTCGACTAATTATCACGCGTGTGCGGTTTTACCGTCACAGGGTAAATTACCCTGTTACAAACTATATTATTAATTTGTCGTTTATAATTATTATTAATTTATTTATTTATAATTAATATTATTTATTAACAATTATTAATATTATCAACAATAATAATCTAATATAATTGATATAATTTGATATAAATATTTTTAAAACTAGTTAAAAACATTAATTGTTAATTTTCAAATATTATTTACAGTTTTTGAAAATTCAATTTCAATAATTTGTTTAAATATAATCACGAACAATTAGTTATAGAACAATATTCTAACTGCTAGCTCTGACGTCACGCGAGAAGAGAGATATATGTGTCACAAGCCAACGCTTAGGCCTCTCTATCGCTTGGTGCGCGCTCTCGCTTGCACGCACAGGCTCAGGCGGAACGGGACACTTTTTCGTGTGCGTTGTCAGTGTTCATCAATTTATAAGACGTTATCACGTCAAATAAAAAACAACAGAAGAAAACAGAAAAGGTAAGAGGGTAACCCTCTGCGTAGCTCAGTTGAAAATAAAAAAGTTCGATACAAACGAAGGACAGTCCGAAATTCAGAAACATGGTTCTTTATTTTCTCCTTACATGCTATTTTTTACAGATTTTAAAATTTTGTCAGTTTTTCAATTCTAAGATCATATTCCATCCATGAAAATACACCTAAGTCATTAAAGATCGTGTTTAATAGATTCTTTTCATATTTATAACTGCAATTTTCTCGATTTTTTGAGATTTTTTTATATTTTGAAACGTCAATGGGACGAAAAAACTTCAGATTCAAATTCAGTGGAACAAAGTACATAAAAATCATACTCAATCTGAATCCAAAAAATTTTTTTAATCTCGATAATTTCGATTTTTCATGATTTCTTGCAATTTTTTTGAGTTTTTTGCAATTTTTTCAAATTTTGACGGCTCAAGAAGCTACTAAACGTTTAGATTCAGATTCTACGAATTGAAATACATAAAAATCATATGGGATCTAGGTCCAAAAAAATTTTTTCATTGCTGTGACTGTAGTTTTTCGCAATTTTTTGCCTTTTTTTGGGTTTTTTGCATTTTACTCAAAATTTTGAGGGTATATGGGCAAAACTGACTTCAGATTTGGATTCAGCGCGTCGAAATACGTAAAGATAGGTAGGTCCGGTCAAAAGTACAGAGTACTTTTTTTTTTGTGGGCCGGTGTTATAGATGATATCGAAAATCGGAAAAAAGATCCTTGAAGAGGAGGAAATTTCTGAAAAAAAAACTTGACTCCCGGAACTCTAGCTTGAAAAACAATAATTTTTATTTAATGTTGAAAATAGGGTTCCACGCGACTTTTATCACACGGCCGCGCTGATGCTAAAATACGACGTCAGTTGCGCGGAAATGATTGTTTTTCAAGCTAGAGTTCCGGGAATCAAGACTTTTTTTCAATAATTTCCTCCTCTTTAAGGATCTTTTTCTGATTTTCGATATCATCTATAGTTATGGAGTTATTTACGAAAAACTGAGATTTTTTATTTTGGTCATGTTTTTTGTTATTAAAAAATTGAAATTTTTATCAAAAAAATAAAAAAACAATGTCATTATGTTTAGAATTTAATTCTGCATCGAATGGGTGATTGTTCATATTTTTATCACAATTTATAAGATTTCTATTAGCAAATTTACACAGGGTTCTCACAAAAATTTCCGTTACTGTGTAAAATAGTAATGGTTACCATTCTACATTGGAATAAGATCTATTCTTTTTTCTCTGTGTACTTTGAAGCAGAAAAAATGAGTTAACATTAAATATAATAAAATTTTAGATAAAAATCTAAAGTAAATAAAGTTGTATAATTCGTTCGCTCTGAATATTAGACGTATACAACCTTCAACAATTCATACCATTTATCTAAATGGTGAATAACTAATAAACAAAATGGCAGAGTGATTGAAGCAGCGTAAAAATTAAAAATTTTCAATAAGAATTTTGCTATACCTGATGGTCCCATAACAGCTAAAAGTTCACCAGGCTTAACCACTCCAGCAACGTCGCGAAGAAGAACACGCTTCTCTCTAAATACTTGTAAATCTCGAAAAACTAGTTGTATTGGACGAGAATCCAAAGGACATTCCAATTGTAATATTGAAGATTCCACTCTAAAACGACAAAAAATATTATTATTTTGACACAAACTACTGACAATTTTTTATAACTTTTCGATACACTGGAAAAAAACTAACTTGACTTAAGAAAAAAATTTTTGGACTAAAAAAGTCATTGTCATGAATAGAGACGAAAAATTCTCGAATCTACTAAAATTTACTCAAACCAAAAAAAATTTCTCAATTAATGCATTTTTTTTACTTACATCAAGGTGATAAACCTCTTCAAAATGATTTTTTCAGCTCAAGAATCTTCTTTTAAGTAAAGTTAATTTTTTTATCAGTGTAGTAACATCAGGTAAAATTATAGTTGTATAAAATACAATTTCATTATAGTTGTATAAAACATCAAACGATGAATTAACGAAGCATTATTTATTGATTGAGAAGAATGGAAAGAATTTGATATTGTGAATTATTTTATATTTCATATATTGTATATATGTTGATTTTTATTAGTTTTTCAAGAAAACAAATATTTCAAAATTATTTGTC
Organism: Cotesia glomerata; assembly: GCF_020080835.1. Lineage (NCBI taxonomy): Eukaryota > Metazoa > Arthropoda > Insecta > Hymenoptera > Braconidae > Cotesia > Cotesia glomerata. The sequence continues at coordinate 6,037,814 of NC_058167.1, read as the reverse complement.
AGTTGAATTGCATTCGATAAAATTAATTTTATTAATAAAAACAATCGATTGGAAAGAATTCAAGTTTGACCCTTATTAGTTTTTTTTTAGTATATTTTTTTAATTTAAGGATATATTAACAGTCTGTGGGTTTTCCCCTGATCAAATAGTTTTGAGTTTATATTATTCAATTAGAAGAATTTCTTTATTTAATTGTTTATTGAATTTTTGCAGTCGAAACGTCATTTTTGCACCATGTTAAATGAACCAAGTGTTGGAATCAACTCCTCTCAATTCAAAAGAAATTTGGTAAAAAGTTTTCTTTCATCGTAAAATGTCGATTTACCAAAGAAAAAAAAAAATTAGGATGACGGTTGAGTCTAAAGGCCATCCCTGCAACTTCCTGCTCATTTTGTACTTAAGCGCTCAAAGTTACACATTACGTTTTTGAGTCCTTCGAGTTTAAAAATATGATTTTTGTGTCATTTTGAGCTCTTCGAGCTTAAAACTCTAATAGCAGTTTAGTAAAACACAATTTTTGGAATTTTCAAACGACAATAACTTTTGAATAAACGAACCAATTTTCACGCGGTTGGCGGCATTCGATGCAGTTTTTAAAGCCCTATAAAAAATCTTTAAGTTCAAATCGATCGAGCTAGGAATTTCGAAGTAATTCCGAAAAAAACACTTTTTTCGGTTTTTTTTTCGACAACGATAACTCACAAACGAATCAACCGATTTTGACTGGGCTTGCGGTGACCAACGTAGTTTTTTTATCTTAAGAGCTGATTAGATTTTGGAATTGATCGGTAAAGCCATTTAAAAGTAATTCCAAAAAAACCCCATTTAAAAAAATTTTTTTGTAGTTTTTTTGAGATTTCTCAAAATCTACTGGTTTGAATCGGTCCAAATGGTATTCAAAATCTAAGTTTAGTCAAGCCCTTTCAAATGGTGCCAACCGCGATGAAATCGGTTGAACTCTTCAAAAGTTATGAGAGGTTTACATACGGCCACACACACACACACACACACACACACACACACACACACACACACACACACACACACACACACACACACTCGGGGCAGAAGAGATACTGCTACCGGGCGCGTCTCCCCGAGCGGATGGGACAACGCTCGCTGTCCTTGGATGACACTTAATCTCTTAATTGATGAGGTACAGCGGGTAGGAGCCAAGCAAAATAACCAAACAAAATAAGCTCCCGTGGACAAAACTCCCCTTTAATGGGTTGGTCACACTAACTGACCTAGCAAGACGATTGGTTCCTGCTGTAACTCACTGGAAGTGTCCGGAATCTGTATCGTAGTTTCCGACGATGCAGGCCACGGCTGATGTGAGCTTGCTCTGCCGAGGTGAAAGTTGCAGCAGTGGATCAGGAGCCAGCCACTTCGGGCCTTGATCAGGAAGTACGCAGTGAGTGTTAGAGATCGGAATCTTCACCGCTCCGAGCGAGTCTAGTCTGTCCGTGTATTCCGGGACTGGCTAAGTGTCGGCTAGACCTCAGGGAACTGGGGTAGGAGTACTATCTCCGAGGGTACACCCGTTCCTAGTTATGACAACCCGCTCCACTCCGTACGATGCGCTGGTAAATCAAAAAAGTATGAGTAACCCACAGGAAGCAAACAAGAGTGGAAACGGGCTACATGCCCAACAAGCAGCGATTAAAACGAGCGCTGAAATGAAGCGGTTACAAGCGTTGGAACGCCGAGAGAAACTGACCAGCGAGTTAAAAGTTTTCGTTCAGTCAAAGGTCAACATCCACAAGGAGATAAAAAACAAAACGACTAGTGTAGCGAACGCACTTCAACGTTTCAAAAAACTGGACGAAGAATGGCGCTCATCATTACACCGCACCCCTTGTGCTACATCGGAGAGAAACAGTCAAGTGGTTGTTGAAGAAGCGATGGACACTGGATCCGAAGGTGACGGAGAATCAGTCGTTGAAGAAGAAAGTGAAACTATCACAACGGCAGAGACTGAATCCTTTGATCAAGACGGCCGCAACCTGAGGAAGTTGAAAAGAAAAATTCGTTCTCCCGAAGGCAGAGCTTTTCATACTCCCAAGAAGCTGAAAGACCTTGGACCTGGTCATTCCATCAAGAAGCAGGAAGTGGTTAAGGATCTTCCACAAAACTCTGGTGAACAGAACAAGAAGCCAGGCTGGGAAAAGGTGCAGTCCAGAAAGGACAGGAAGAAGGAGCGCAGGAAACTGCCCCCAGAAAAACCTCTGGTGCCTCCACAGAAGCCGAACCAGAACCCAAGAAGAACAGCAACGAGATCGGAGGCACTTATTATCCGTCCAGCGAACAAAGATAAGTATTCTGAAATACTTACACGGATCAAAACGGACGTTCGCCCGGATCAGGTCCGCAACACAGTCGAGAAGATACGCAGGACCGCGACAGGGAACATTCTCATCACGCTGTCGAACGGCAGTAGTGATAGAGGTAAAGACCTGCAGAAGACTATCGCGGGAATACTTCAGGAGGACGCAAATGTCATTAGTACAGGACCTGAAGAAGACCTGGAAATTCGCGATATTGACGATACTACAACTAAAGATGACATTCTAACAGCTTTACAAGAGGCAGCTGGAAACGATTGTGGTATAACAGTAGAGGCCATTAAAATTCGTAAGGTCTTACGTAGCAGAACACAAATTGCGTCGGTGACTCTGGCAGCAACGGTAGCGCAGAAAGTGGTAGGAGAACACAGCAAGATTAGGATCGGCTGGACCAATTGTCGTATTAGAACAGTACTAAGACCAGTCCGATGTTATAAATGCTGGCATTTTGGACACCGTGCGGTTCAGTGCACAAGTGAAGTCGACCGCTTCAAACTTTGCATTAAATGTGGAGAAGAGGGACACAAAATCGCCGAATGTAATAAGCCTGCTAAATGCGCACTGTGTGCGGATCAACCCGGTACAGAGAATAACGCCCATCATGCCGGCACAAGCAGATGCCCAGTATACCAAGAGGCACTCAAGAAGATAACTGATAAACGAAAATGAGAATACTGCAGCTAAACATCAACCACTGTGAGGCGGCACATGATTTGCTCATGCAGACAGTACGTGAACAGAAGCTTGACCTTGTGCTTATATCGGAACCGTATAAACACCTCGGCGGCCAACCATGGGAAACTGACTGCACCACAAAAGCTGTCATATGGTCCTGTTGCAAGCTCCCCTTCCAGAGTGTCGTTAACAATGGCAGCGCCGGCTTTGTAGCAGCATCGGTAGATGGCATCCGCTTTTACAGCTGCTACGCACCACCTAGCCTCACTATTGTTGAATTCATGGACTTTCTGGATCGACTAACGGAGGACGCGAAGCAGTACTACCCAGTAGCAATAGCTGGAGACTTCAACGCCTGGGCAGTGGAATGGGGCAGCAAACACACCAACGCTCGAGGTAAAGAACTACTGGAAGCTTTTTCTACGTAAGATGTAGTATTGTTAAACAGCGGCGATGCGCCGACGTACACTAAAGGAGACGCAAGTTCTATTGTGGATCTTACTTTTGTCAGCAGCAGCCTCATCAGAGGAAACTACGACTGGAAGGTGATGGAGATCTACACGGCCAGCGATCACAATGCGATTCTCTGGGAAGTATCAAAGGACCAGAATCCTAGAAGACCGGCTAAGAAACTTGACATCGTTGGGTGGAAGGTGAAATCCTTTGACCCAGGTGCTCTAGCAGCTGCCCTAAATAGTGAACCGCTTACTACTGGATTTGCAGAAGAAATGACCAAGGACTTGATGAAGAGAGTGACCCAGGCTTGCGACACCTGCATGCCCCGTAAGACCTTCGGTGCACTGGTGGAACGAACACATCAGCTTCCTACGGAAAGAGTGTCTCAAGAAAAGAAGAATATCTCAGCGTGGTTATCGGCGGCCTGACTCAGCGGAACTAGTCGCAGAATACAAGAAAGCTCGTCGACATTTAAACAAAGCCATCAAGGATAGCAAGAAGAACTGCTGGAAAGAGCTAATCAATGAGGTGGACAAAGACTTGTGGGGTAGACCTTACAAGGTAGTCATGGCACACCTGAAATATCAGCCAATGCCGTCTCCTACGTGTCCTCAACTCTTACAGAAGATCGTGACTGCGCTGTTTCCACAACAGCGCGTTTTCAACTATCTGTTGACACAGGACGAACTGAATGATATTCCACCTGTCACGAAAGAAGAACCGATGGAAGCTTGTAACCGCGTCAGGAATAATAAAGCACCGGGATTGGACGGAATCCCTAATATTGCCTTGAAAACATCTATTAAAGCAGCGCCAGCGTTATTCCTCGACATCTGCTTGAAGGAAGGGATTTTTCCTCGGAAGTGGAAACAACAACGGCTGGTACTACTTCCTAAAGGGAAAAAGCCACCGGAAGAACCGTCATCTTATCGTCCACTCTGCATGCTGGATACAGCCGGTAAGAAACTAGAACGTATAATCCACCAAAGGATAGAAGCAGTTGTCGATCCACTCTTAGCAGACAATCAGTACGGTACCAGATGGAAGGTGGGAACGAAGAAATATTGCCTGGTGGCAACTTTAGACATAAAAAATGCCTTCAACTCCGCCAACTGGGATTGCATCATGCAAGCCCTTCAAGAGATGAACGTACCAGGATACCTACGAAGGATAGTCGCTAGCTACTTCACAGATAGAGTCCTGAGATATGACACGAAGAATGGTCCAAAGGAGTATGATGTTACTGGAGGTGTACCGCAGGGTTCTGTTCTCGGTCCACTTCTCTGGAATGTCATGTCCAACGGATTGCTCAGACTGAAACTACCAAGAAATGTCAAACTGGTAGCGTACGCGGACGACGTAGCCGTAGTAATCGTCGCCAAGCATCTTGATGAGATAAAACATATGTTCGCTATCACCTTCGAGTGAATTAACCAGTGGATGGACACAGTAAATCTACAACTGGCTAAACAGAAGACCGAGGCTGTACTTATCACTAGCCGAAAAGTGGTGGAAACGATCAATCTAAACGTCGGAGACCAAGAAATCACATCCCAACCATTCATTCGATATCTGGGAGTGATGCTCGATGCCCGACTTAACTTCAAACAACAAGTTGAACACGTGACCGCCATAGCATCAGCAGTAGTAGCTAACCTAGTACGATTGATGCCCAACATCGGTGGCCCGAAGCAGATAAGGAGGTCATTGCTATCATCAGTAGTTACATCGGTCCTTACATATGGTATATCCATTTGGGCCGACGCACTTGAGATTCAAGAATCATGGAGGAAAGCATGTCCAGTTTACCGACTGAGCGCGCTAAGAGTAGCCAGCGCCTTTCGAACAATATCAGAGGAAGCAGTGTGTGTCATTTCCGGAACTTTGCCGCTCAGAGCTCTAGCTGAGGAAAGACGGAATCTTTACCAACGAAAGAGGACAACCGCACAAAGTGCCGAGGAACTCAGAGCTAAAGAACGGCAGAGCAGGACCTCAAAACGTCAAGATCTGATGAGAACTCGATTTTCGAAAAACGAGGTAAAACCAATAACTTCCCGATTTTTGAAAATTTTCAATTTTCTTAGCGGGAAGTTGAAAATTGTTTAATTTGATGAGAAAAAAAAATTAACATGGCTGAGCTTGGGTTGATCCCACTTGTAAATAATATCTATCTTGGAAAACAGAGTCAATTACTGTTTTTGATCTGGTAATTTTTGGCATTATTGTAAAATTAAGAAAATTAAAATGTTCACACAAATATAAATGCATCAACAATCAACACGCTTGCTTTTTATTAAAGCTTACTCATACACGGAGAAAAAAGTGTTGCTATTATTACGATACAGTATAGTGATGATCACGATCCACGTATGACTATACTTTAGATGCGCATATGTCCGATCTAGTGGGTCGTGATTATCACGATCCACATGGATTCGGATATCGAATGTCTATATTGCTATGGTTTATAGATGATTATTAGTTGTTTTTGATTAAATGTTAATTATATGTTATTGCAGATTATTTTATTTTTTAGTTTTTTCGTATATTATTGTTATGAACATAAATACGAATTCCTTGTATAGCTTGATTAGTTTAAAATTTTTGATTAGTTTATATGACAGTCAAAAATTAGGTTAGGTTTAAAATTGTTTAAATAATGACTGACAACAGTTGGAATTTATTTTATATGACTTTTTTTTGATTTTTAAAAATATTAGCCTAGAAATTTGTATTATTGATATATTCATTAAAAATACGTAATTATTTTTATCATAAGAAAAATATTTTTCAATGGAATTTTTACTTCTTTATTACTCCATGTACTTTATAAAAAAAATAACATATTTATGCGTAAAGTAGTATGGGATCAAATTATTTATGCTAAAAAAACCTTTTATGAAAACACAAATGTCATTTATTTAATACAATATAAATTGTTCATTGTTTTTCTCTATCAACGCAGTAGAATTATATACAATAACCACGGACACAGCATTAACTCAGTTAACATAGGAAGATTTATTTCTTTACTAGACCTTCAAAAAACGATACGAGTTTTTCAAGATTCCACTCGAGTAATTTATCAACAACCCAATTGTCCATATCGCTGTTAATATAAATTGGTGCAATTATCACTAATTCATCACCAAAATTATAAATAAATAAACTCGATATTCACTATAAAGTTGAGCGTGGTATTCAGTATTCACGGTTTCGAGCATAACTGTATTCGTATGGTGAATATGACTACTGTTTTGAGCTAATCACGATACTTCGTTCACGATCCCCTGGATCGCTATAATAGCAATACTTTTTTCTCCGTGTACGTAGGCGCAAACACATGTATTAAACACATACTAACATAACACGTAGAACGCTCGGAGCTGGAGCAAGATATAGATATAGATATACTGACTATCCCACTACACAGGAGCATACATATGGACAATGATTAGTAGACGATAGTAGGGATGCTACGAAGAGTCGCACAAAGAGGAGACCGAGAACGTCTTATGTGTTCTATCTCATTCTCTCACCAACTGAATCCTATACATTCATGTGTTTGTGTCTCTATAGACTTATTTTTTCGTTTCATCGAGTTTGAAATCACAACGATTCTAAAGAAGTTTCACTTCAAAAAAATTTTTTCAAATGTGGTTTTTTTGAAATAACTTTTAAACGGCTCGATCGATCGATTCCAAAAACTAATCGGCTCTTAACATCAAAAAACCACGTCGATCGCCGCCAGTCCAGTCAAAATCAGTTAATTCATTCGTGAGTTATCATTGACGAAAGAAAACCAAAAAAAGTGTTTTTTCGGAATTACTCCGAAATTTCTTGTTCTATCAATTCAAACTTGAAGGTTTTTCATGAAGCTTAAAAAACTGCGTCGAATGTCACCAACTGCGTGAAAATCGGTTCATCCATTCAAAAAATAGTGTTTTATCATACGTCATATCAGATTTTTGAGCTCGAAGAGCTCAAAAGCATACAAAAGCTACTTTTTTGAGCTCGAAGAGCTCAAAATAACCCACATATTGTATTTATGAGTTTTTATAATTTTTTTTTTAACGATACTGTGAAAATATCATTCATGATGATAACAAAAAATCAGTAAAACGGTTCACTCTAAAGGCCATCCCTGCAACTTCCCGCTAATTCCATACCTGGGCGCTTAAAATTGTACATATGAAGTTTTTGAGATTTTTGAGCTCAAAATATAATTTATGTGGTATTTTTAGCTCGCTCAGCTTAAAGAGATAGTATTTCTATGTATTTAAGCTCTTTGAGCTCAAAAGTCTGATAGACGTTTCATAGAACACTACTTTTGGAATTTTAATTGATCGAACTGAAAACTTCGGAGTAATTTCGAAAAAAAACTTTTTTCGGTTTTCTTTCGTTCACGATATCTCTCGAACGAATTAATCGATTTCGACCAGCTTGGTGGCGATCGACGTGGTTTTTTCTTGTCTAAAGCTGATTAGTTTTTGGAATCGATCGGTGGAGCCGTTTAAAAGTTATAAAAAAAAAAACATATTTGAAAAAATGTTTTTTCTTAGTTTTTTTAAGATTTCTTAAAATCTACTGATCCGAATCGGTCCAAACTATACTTAAAATCTAAGTTTTGCCAAGCCCTTTCAAATGGCACCAACCGCGATAAAATCGGATGAGCCGTTCAAAAGTTATAAGTGGTTCACATACTTTCACACACACACACACACACACACACACACACACACATACACACACACACACACACACAGCCGTAGTGGTCGTTGCCAAACACCTTGACGAGATAAATCATATGTTCGATCTCACTTTTGAGCACGTTAACCGGTGGATGGACGCAGTGAACCTGCAACTGGCGCAACACAAGACTGAGGCAGTACTTATTACCAGCAGAAAAGTGGTAGAGACCATTAAGCTGAAAGTCGGCGAACAAGAAATCACATCACAACCTTATATCCGATATTTGGGAGTGATGCTTGATGCCCGACTCAACTTCAAGCAGCAAGTGGAACATGTCAGTGCCAAAGCGTCAGTAGTGAGGGCTAGTCTCGCACGACTGATGCCGAACGTCGGAGGCCCAAAACAGAGCAGGAGGCTATTATTGTCATCAGTAGTCATATCGGTGCTCACTTACGGAATATCCATATGGGCCGACGCATTAAAGACGCAAGAATCATGGAGAAAGGCTGGACCAGTATATCGACTGAGTGCCCTACGAGTAGCTAGTGCCTTCCGCACTATATCAAAAGAAGCAGTGTGCGTCATTGCTGGAACCCTACCTCTTAGAGTTCTAGCAGAGGAAAGACGGGCCCTTTACCAACGAAAAAGGTCAACTGCACTGATCCCTGAAGAACTTAGAATTGAAGAACGGCAGAAGAGCATAGGCCGATGGCAACTACAATGGGATGCTGCAGAGAAGGGTAGGTGGACGCACCGTCTCATACCTCGGATCGACATTTGGCTTAACCGGAATCACGGTGAGGTCAATTACTATCTTACGCAGATGTTGTCGGGACATGGGTGTTTTCGAGAGTATCTACACCGCTTTAAGCACGATGACTCTTCGGGGTGCCCGTCCTGCCCAAGAGCTGCTGAAGACGTGGAGCACGTCTTCTTTGTATGTCCTCGTTTCGATCCACAGCGTGAAGAACTGGAGAGGATCCTGAACCAGAGAATGCAACCAGATTCACTAGTAGAAGCAATGTTGTCATCAGAAGCTGCCTGGAACGCTACCAACACGTTTGCAACAGAAGTCCTTAAAGACTTGCGTTCCACCGAAAGAAAAAGAGCAAATAGCAGAAGATAGAAGGAAGGTAGTTAACACCTCAGCCACCAGAAGGAAGAGCAGTAGCTAGATCCTCCCTTCACGAAGTAATGCCTGACGGCGGTTTCCATGAGGGATTAGAGGAAAGAAGGAAAAGGGGTTTAGGGTTTAGTGGGTAGGGGCGTCAGTGTCGAGTTTTAGTATGACGCTGCGTCGAGTCGCCACATATCCAGGCCAAACAGCTATGCCTAGAATCCGTAAAAAGGATTCCCCCCCCCTAAAAAAAAAAAAAAAAAAAAAAAAAACACACACACACACACATACAGACATAGTGACAACATCGCAGGGGTAGTCAGGGAAGCTTCCTGTGACATTAAAACGTGGAGATCTGATGACAACTCGATTTTTGCAAAACGGGGTGAAAACAATAACTTCCCAATTTTTGAAAATCTTCGATGTTCTTAGCGAGAAGTTAAAAACCGGTGATTCCATGCGGTGTACGGTGTGCGGTGTTGAAAATTCCGGTGTTAAATTCAACAACGAAATCGGTGTAGCAGTAACACCGTTCACGGTGTAAATATTTTTTTCGGTGTTAAATCGGTGTTATAAATTTTCCGGTGTTGATAATATTTTAACTAACACAATTTTTACAATTAAATTTTTTACATTTATAATAATTAAAAATTAATTATTAAAAAAAGTTAATATTTAATTTAGGAAGTTTAAGATAGTACTACCGTTACCACAAGAGCCAAATCATAAAACCTAACCTTATTTGATTAACGTAGTAGATTTCCCTATACTAAATCACGTTGGAGAAAGAGAAACAGAGATAAATTTTGAATGTTTTTTATTAATAAATATTCTCATATTCTTGGAAATCATACTGATTATTATTAAATATGTTCTAGATGTTATTTTCTCTCGTTGTCTTGATTTTTATAAGAATCTAAACGTCCAGTTTTGTGAAATAAAATAAAGTCTGTGATTCTCCATAAAGATCAATGGTAAAAGCAAAAATATGTAGATATTAATATCTTTTTTTCAGGACTTGCTCAGGTTCCAAAAATTTTACTGCTTAATTATGATATTATAAAGTACCAATATGCCAAATTTCATTAAATTCTGAATGTCAATTCTAAAACCGGTAGTACTACCTTAAAATAATAAAATATTAAGTAAATAAAAATTTTTAATTGAAATAAATACACTGTAAAAAACTTCGGTGAAAAAATGGACCTGAAGTACATTACACGGTCGTGTAGCGGAAAATAATGGTGTGAAATTTTCTCAATGAATCGACACAACAAAGGACATTTTCAAGACAATTTGGGGACATTACATAAATAATCAGGAATTTCAAACTATAGTTGTTACGTGAGAGGCATTTCAACAGAAAGTCATGACATTTTTTTTATCGAAAGATAAATATATTAATAATTCACTACTAAAATTTCAGATCAATTGACCGCACCATTTTTGAGTAATTAATTTTCGAAATTGCATCTCTTACACGTAGAGGTATAGAGAGATGGTAAAGTTAGTATGAAATCTTCCGTACCACTCGAGTAGGCCAAAGATTTCATACTAACTTTACCATCTCTCTATACCTCTACGTGTAAAAAATGCAATTTCGAAAATTAATTACTCAAAAATGGTGCGGTCAATTGATCTGAAATTTTGGTAGTGAAATATTAATATATTTATTTATCAATAAAAAAAATTTCATAATTTTCTGTTGAAATGCCTTTCACGCAACAACTACCTTGACCCTTCGTTGGTCGCGCTATGAGCGAATCGCTGCCTAACAACTACTCAACCTATAGAGACTCGCTATAGTGCGAGCGAGAAACTAAAAAAAGCGCGACCAACGAAGGGTTAATAAAAATTTTTATGACTTTTTTACACGATCGGTCAACTACTGATGCACTTTTACCCCACAAGGCTTTTCTCTTGAGTCGAGTTAACTTTATTATCAATGTAGAACAATTGGGTATTTGCATGATTTTGGTATTCATTAACTTTTGATATTTTTACATTCTATATAATTTTTTAAAATTTTTGAAAAAAACATTTTTCGATTTTGTTCTTAAAAATTTAAATAATTTAATAAATAAATGTGGTCCTAAATTACACAAAAGTCACGTGATGTAATACGTGATGTGATTGGTGTGACGTCATTGTGCTGTTTGTAGCGCGAATATTTGAATGAGCAATAAGTCATGTATAATATTTTACGGTACTAAAAAAATTAAAATTAAGTTTTTTTCAATTTTAAGTTTTACACATTATATTTTTTATGCCACATTTTACTGAAAATAATTATAAGTGAAACAAATTTTTGTGAAATGTTTTTCTAATTTTAAAGTGAATGTGTTTGGAGGTTATGAACATGTCAATGTTGTTTTAATACTAAGACTTTTGGGAAGCATCAGTTCAACAATTTAGTTAGTGAATATCAACAAGTCAAGAAAAATGCCTCGACGAAAAGTGGATCTTGGTTTTAGTGAAGCACGGTCTGATAATTTACCACGAGTTGATGCATTCATGGTTGCAACTTATCTCGTCACAAATTCTGATTTTGTATCAGCAGAAATGAAAGGAGCAAAAGCTAGCCTGTTTGTATATTTTAATACAGCTATTTATTTAGATATTAGTTAGAAATAAATTGATGATTTTTTATCAAAAAGTTTAAAAAGTATTTATTAGTTGTCACTACTATATTTATTTCACTATTTTAAATTAATATTTGTTTAATTATAGATCTGGGGGAAAGTCATATGGAGATGCAGCCATTGAATATGTACAAGTTAAGCTTCAGGGACCTGAATGTACTCTCAAATGTCTTATTTGTCCTGAACACAGAGTACATAATAAATCATATAGAGTGACTGTAGTTTTAAATATTGTTGATGAAGAAATTTTATCGATTCAGTGTCATGATTGTGCCGCATCGTTAGGTAAATAAAATAATTTTACAATATTCAAGTAATAAAATCATGACAGTTCTTGTTTGTTTCATAATTTTCTACTATTAAACTTTATACATGAATAATTACTGAAAGAGCGGAAAAGCGGGGATCAGGTTTAGGTCTGGATATCTCAATTAAAACGCGTAAATTATTATCAAAAATAACACTGGGAATTTATTTACATTAAATACACTCAATATTTAATATGTTTAATAGCGGATTGTTAAGATAAAAGCGGATTTATAAATTACAGCGTGGTTAGCAAAAGCGAAGCCGGTTGACACGTGGTTGAACACTTTGTCGGCACTAAAAAAGCGGTGAAAAAAATGCACAAATAACACAACTTATCTGAAACAAACTAAAGCGAATTATTAACAATTAATTTAAGCAAATTAAATTATTAAATAAGCGAAATGCGGTTTATTAACAGAAAGCGAAAGTAAAGAAAAACTAATGGCGACTTGATGCAGCGAAAGCGTAGAAGCGAAAGATAATAACAATAGTCCGTCTTCTTCCTCGTTGAGTTGGGGAAGAAGGCTATTGCGCATGTCTAGCGGGAGCGATCAGCCAATAAAGCGGTCGATTCATGGCGTGATCGAGAGGCTGATTTTCTATTGGCGGTTCGATTTTTGCGGGAACTAGCGGTGGACAGGTGCGTCTCTTGAATTTGGGAGTCCCCCAGGAGCGAGTTAATCGCTACTGGGCCTTGTTCACCGAACATTCTCCCCCGGGTTGGCGGCTGCGTCGACAAGATTATCTTCTTCATGCGTTAGCGGCAGGACACAGAGCTTTGTAATTGGACGTACCAGCTCTGTGTTAACTGTCTTAACAGTTACTACGCGGATTTGTCCATCTTCACCTGGATGGACAGCAATTACTTTGGCTAATGGCCACTTGGTTGGCGGGAGATCCTCAGTGGTGATCAGTACAACTGAACCCACCTTGATCTGGTTGCGTCGATGATGCCACTTTGAAATGGACTGGTAGCGGTGGATGCAGTCCTGTTAGTAGCGTTTCCAGAAATGTTGAACCATTTGCTGGACTTGTTCCCAGTGCGAGAGTCGAGCAGGTTGTAAATCTGTCAGCGATGGCTCTGGGATAGCGGTCAGTGACTGTCCGATTAAGAATTGACCTGGAGTCAGTACAGCCAGGTCAGCAGGATCTTCATTCAGCGGTGTGAGCGGTCTGGAATTCAATATGGCTTCAATTTGAGCCAGTAGCGTTGAATATTGCTCAAGCGTCAACAGCGAGTCTCCGATTGTTCTTCGAAGGCGAAATTTGATAGATTTCACAGCGGCTTCCCATTTTCCTCCAAAATGTGGAGCTCCAGGCGGATTGAATTTCCAGTTCGTGCCATCTTGAGCGATCAAGGTTGATAATTCTCGTAATGTGCGGGATCCTGCAGCGAATAGTCGTTTCAGCTTTTTATCTGCTCCTACAAAATTGGTTCCACAGTCTGAATATAGCGTGTGGCAGATACCTCGGCGACTAGTGAAGCGGCGATAAGCGGCGATGAAAGCGGCAGCGGTGTAGTCAGTTACTAGCTCTAAATGTACAGCTGAACTGAACATGCATACAAAGACTGCAATCCAGCCTTTGTATGTTTTTGCTCCACGTCCTTGAAACGTTTTCAGCGTGATAGGTCCAGCGTAGTCGAGTCCTGTATGCAAGAAGGTTCGAGTTGGCTGTACTCGTGCGGCGGGTAGTTGACCCATCAACTGTTGAGCGCGTTCTCCACGGTGTCTCGTGCAGATAACGCAGCGTAAAATAAATGATCTGACTGGAACACGGCCTCCAATGATCCAGACACTCTTGCGTAAGTCAGCGAGCGTAAGCTGAGTACCTCCGTGAAGCGTTTTGCGGTGCGAATCATCAATCAAAATTGATGTAAGCGGTGATTGTCGCGGTAGAATCGCTGGATGCCTCTCTTCTGGGTCCAGCAATGCGTTTTTCAAGCGGCCACCGACTCTCAGGACCCCCTGATGGTCGATGAACGGAGTCAGCTTAGTGATGCTGTTATTTTTAGGCAGACCATCACCATCTTGTAGCGTGTGAATCTCTCTAGCGAAGTATTGTCCTTGAGTGAACTTAATCAAAGTCAATTTAGCGCGCTCCAGGTCTGATGGAGTAAGCGGGTAGGCCAGCGAAGATTGTGGAACTCTTTTAAAGCGGTCGATGGCACGATGCCAGATGCTAAGCTTCCGTAGCAGTGGAAACAGCTGCGTGTAATGCGACAGTAATTGTTGGAGCAGGCAATTTTCTGCTTTCCAAGTTACTAGTGTCAGACCTTTGCGTTCTTCACGATGCGTTGCGTTGTTGGTTGGAGGCTCCAGAGTGGGCCAAGAGGATTCTGGTTCATGAAGCCAAGTTGGTCCATGCCACCAGAGAGCATGTTGTTTCAGTTTTAGCGTAGGTATACCTCTTGAAGCGCAGTCAGCGGGGTTTTGTTTTTCTGGAATAAATTTCCAGGAGACATCTCGAAGCGTTTCTTGGATTTTTCCCACTCTATTGCGGACGAATGTCTTCCAGCGGATTGCTGGACTTTTAATCCATGCGAGAGTCACGGCGGAGTCAGTCCAGAGATTGATCCTGACATTTTCAAGCGACTGAACTTCTTTAACATGAAGTATCAGTTGTGTTAGCAACCATGCGGCAGATAATTCCAAGCGTGGGATTGTCATGGTCTTCAGCGGTGCTACTTGCGTTTTTGAACACAGAAGTGAGACCTTTGTGTTCCCATCAGCGTCAGTGACTCTCAAATAAACAGCGGCAGCCATAGCGTTTTGCGAAGCGTCTGAGAACCCGTGCAATTCCATAGTTGCTCCAGGTGCTATATTATTCCAGCGTGGAATGCGGATGGATTCGATGTTTCGAAGATCCTCGCGGTATCCAGTCCATTTGTGAATGAGTGATGGTGACAATTGTTCATCCCATGACACTCTATCTAGCCACAGATTTTGCATAAAGATCTTGGCTTTGACGACTATTGGTGCGAGAAGTCCTAGCGGGTCATACAGCTTTGCGATTTCAGACAAAATAGCTCTCTTTGTCTTAGGCGTCTCTGGCGGTAGCGTGTACTTGAACTGGAGAGCGTCAGTGCGTGAATTCCAGTACATGCCCAGGACTTTTACTGGTGCATCACTGATTTCTTTAAGCGGTGTATCCAGCTGCTTTTCTGGAGCGACTTCAGCGAGTAACCGTGGGCTATTGCTAGCCCATTTGGCAAGCGGGAAGCAGCCTGCTGCACACAGAGCTTTTGTTTGTACTGCAGCCTTGATAGCGTCTTCTTCGTTGTCTGCTCCACCGTAGATGTCATCTACGTAGCGTGTTTTCAACATTGGAGCAACAGCTATCGGAAAGCGGTGTCCTTTATCCTTTACTAGTTGGATAAGCACACGTACTGCGTCAAAAGGTGCACTAGCGGTTCCGTATGTGACTGTCTTGAGACAGTAAGCGTCTATTAAGTCATTCTCATCTATCCAGAGAATGCACTGAAGCGGCCAATCAAGCGAGTCGACCTCAATCTGTCTGAACATCTTGGTGATGTCAGTAGCGAATAGAATCCTGCTGCAACGGATTCTCAACATCACATCAAAAATGTCAATTTGCGTTTTGGGTCCTGCGTGGAGAATGTCGTTCAATGAAATTCCTGTAGATGTTGCACAGGAACCATTGAACACTGTGCGGAGCTTCGTAGTGGCACTATCAAGCTTCAATACCCCATGGTGAGGCAAGAAGTAAGCGTTTGCGGGCAATTCGTTGACTGGTACTCGTACCATGTGTCCTTGTTAAATGTATTCTGCCATGAATGCACGATACATGTCAGAATATTCTCTTTCTCGTGACAAGCGAGTTTTTAATCTGCGGAGTGACCCCATGGCTGCGTTGATAGAGTCGCCAAGTTGACTCTCGGGGGCTTTAAGCGGTAATCTCACTACGTAGCGTCCATCAGGCTGTCGATAATGCGTTTGACGAAAGTGAATTTCACATACGTCTTCTTCAGCGGTGTTGAACGGTGAATTACCTGATGGAACCTCTTCTTGCTCCCGAAACTTAGCGATAGCATCTTGTAATTCAGTATCTACTGACGCATGTAGTGCTGCATGTGATGTTGAAGCGTGTTTAGCGGTGACAGCTCCATAGACAATCCAACCAAGCGTGGTAAATTGTGCAATAGGAGCATTGCGAGGTTCTCGTTGAATCTCTACGTTCATGATCTGTGCGGCTGGTGATGCACCTAGAATAATATCTACAGGGTGTGGCTGTAGATACTGCGGGTCAGCGAGCTTGAGATTCTCAAGATGCGGCCATTTCGGATCAGCGATCACGAACAATGGAAGATCTACCGTCAGTGTTGGTAGAATATGCATGCTGACATGCATTGATGCGGTCGTACACAGCGAACGAAGCTCAATTGTGCTCACACCTAGTGAGCTTCCTGCGGAGACATTGCCAATGCCCTTGAGCATGACCATGTCACGCTGTAGCGGTTGTCCAAGCTTCTTGAAGAGCGACTGTCTCATAAATGAGAGCTCTGAACCTTGATCAATCAACACTCTGGCGGTGATTGGATTACCATGATGCGGGCGTACCTGGACTAAGGCGGTAGCTAGCAATACTTGAGCGGAAAGCGGATCTGTGCGGAAGATGTAGACTGCGGTGAAGCTGGTTTCGTTGGTGCATCCAAAATGGATGGACATGTAGTGACGTTGACCACATTTTCGGCAATCTTGAGCGGTCTTGCAATCTGCGGCGCGGTGCGGAACACAAAAGTTGAAGCACATATTGCATTTTTCAACTATCTTGTGTAATTCTCCATAATGAGGTTATTTAAGGCCCAAAGTCGAGTTTTCAGTCTTAATAAATGGAAAGTTCAGCGTACCGGTGTACGAATGACTATCAGGAGCAGCACCCGATGTGCTCTGCGATGCTCCTGACACTCGACCATTCCTAGTGGTATTACACTTCACTTAACACAGCACAATTTTTAGCGGTATGATTAATTAAATTAATTGAGATAGAGCCAGCCTGATCCGGTTCGAGGGACCAATGAATAATTACTGAAAGAGCGGAAAAGCGGGGATCAGGTTTAGGTCTGGATATCTCAATTAAAACGCGTAAATTATTATCAAAAATAACACTAGGAATTTATTTACATTAAATACACTCAATATTTAATATGTTTAATAGCGGATTGTTAAGATAAAAGCGGATTTATAAATTACAGCGTGGTTAGCAAAAGCGAAGCCGGTTGACACGTGGTTGAACACTTTGTCGGCACTAAAAAAGCGGTGAAAAAAATGCACAATAACACAACTTATCTGAAACAAACTAAAGCGAATTATTAACAATTAATTTAAGCAAATTAAATTATTAAATAAGCGAAATGCGGTTTATTAACGAAAAGCGAAAGTAAAGAAAAACTAATGGCTACTTGATGCAGCGAAAGCGTAGAAGCGAAAGATAATAACAATAGTCCGTCTTCTTCCTTGTTGAGTTGGGGAAGAAGGCTATTGCGCATGTCTAGCGGGAGCGATCAACCAATAAAACGGTCGATTCATGGCGTGATCGAGAGGCTGATTTTCTATTGGCGGTTCGATTTTTGCGGGAACTAGCGGTGGACAGGTGCGTCTCTTGAATTTGGGAGTCCCCCAGGAGCGAGTTAATCGCTACTGGGCCTTGTTCACCGAACAATACATAATACACACGTTACATAATAAGCTAAATTGAATATTTCGATAGTATTATGACCACTAATCACTTCTTTTTATACTGTTTTTTAGGTGGATGTAAGCACTCCATAGCATTTTTGATGTTGCTACACAGACGATCTGAAGAACCATCTCCAACTGATATTGAATGTTACTGGCGTAAATCAGTTTTATCTCAAGTTGGGTCAGCAATCAAATTTATTCGAGTAAAAGATTTTGCTTCTGATACAAATACTACTGCTGTACCTAAGTCTTTTAATACATTGCAAGAATTTGTCAATAGAACAAAACAAAAAAATGTACAGAGCCAAATCTTGCAGTATTTCAACTCTGAGAATACTGAAAAAAGTCTTTTAATACACAATTTATTAGTGGACTTTATTAATTTAGGAGGAACATCATGTAATGATTTCTTACAGTTTAGTGCAAATCGAATGTCTCCTGACTTGTGTGATAATATAGAAAAAAAAACTCAAAATCAAGCAGATTGTGACCTTTGGTTCTCATTGCGGTATGGGCGAATAACAGCATCGAAAGCTTATGAAGCATCTCGCTGTAATACACCTAATGAAACATTAGTAGAGTTGCTTGTTGGAGGCCAAAAACTACGTAATACAAAAGCTATGGAACGAGGTAAAGAGCTGGAAGCTACAGTTTTAAAACAAGTTGAGCAGAAGTTGAAGCGTAAATTCCAAAAGTGTGGTTTATTCTTATCCAAAGATTACCCATACTTAGGAGCTTCTCCAGATGCAATAGATGACGAATTCGTGGTAGAAATTAAATGCCCGGCGTCAGAAAAAGCTTTCGCACTTATATTGACACTGTAAATTATAATAAAATTTCAATGAAATATATTACTCAAATGCAGATGCAAATGCTTTTCACAGGAAGAAAAAAAGAAATGTTTAGCGTAGCAGACCCAACTTTTGAAGAAACACGAAAATTCAAATCTCTTATTATTGATTACGACTCAGAACTAATTGAAAAATTACTAAAAAGATCTAAGTAGATTCTGGAAAAATTGTATTTTCAAACTTTTATTTAATTCATTGCAATAAATTAAGTTATTTATTAACAAAAATACAAAAATTGAAATCTTAAAATAAATATTACATTTTTATTGAACAGCAACTGTTATAACTCATGTTTTTTTTATCAATGGTCCCTGTAGATTAGTTAAAGCTGCGGCGATTGTCATTATATTATCCATCTGAGGAATAAGTTTAATATTTACACATGAATGAGGTTCACAAATTTCGAATTCTCGTATTCTTCTTATTAGTCTTTCAATGTGGATACGGAGACTGGCGATTCGTTTTGTTGCTATAACTTCGTCATGACTTGGTTGCTTCTCAGAACTTACTGTTGGTGGTCTAATTAATGTACATTTTTTTTCAACTAAAAAATTTTCTATGTGTTTAAAGCCTCTATCAGCAAGTACAGCAGCGCCTGGTTTTAAACAATCCAAGTATCCAGATTGAGAAACTATTTCAGCATCCGATGTCCTACCACCAAATCCAGGTGAAATAAAATTAACTATGCCATCAGGTGTACAAGACACTAAATATTTAACCGTATTACATTTTTTTGTATTCAGACCAGGTCAATGATTGTTTGACAGGATCTGTTGACTTTTCAATTTCAATTTCTAAACAATCAATGATTGATTCTACTGCTGTATAACGGCTTCGAAAACTTATTGGCAACTGACGTTTAATTCTTGCCGATGAAGGCCATATAATAAAGTCTTTTAGATATTCTGCTATGATTGGCAAAGTCTTAGTAAAGATGCGACTTATATTAGAAGTGGACATTCCAAAATCATCAGCTAAAATCGTAAAACTTTTATTCAATCTTATTTTTTTTAACGTAATAAATATATCAATGTCACTTAAATTAGCCATACGTCAAATATCAATAATATCCAAGCAATCATCCGGAATCCCGATGTATTTACGAGGTGACAACCGAATTCTTTCGTGTTTGCTTTAAATTATGCTTCTGAAATTCTTCTCGTTGAAATGTATTTTTCCATTCATTTTCTGTACTTCCATTTGTTGTTAAGAAATTATTTGATGAAGTAGGGAATGAACTAGCAGTTGTATTAGAAGATAAATTTGTAGTATTAGGTGAAGGATTTGATAATAGATCATTATTCGTTGGTTGAGAACAATAATTATGCGCATTTTCATTTTCTATCAACTGCTCAATCGGAGATGAAGCACGATCTTGTAACGAGTAAAATTGGTGATAATAGGGATTTTAGCCCCTTTTATTATCAATATTAACTAAATTAACCCGAGTCCAGTTTTGCTTGATCCAGAAATCCCAAAATAGACCGTACTGGACAGTATCAATCAATCCCCGACTCGAATTTAGAGCTCGCCGATGTCCAGGGTCAAAAGGGGGATTGTCCAATTAAACCATAACAAACGTAATAGAAGAAACAAATGAAATCTTTTATTTAGTAACAATAATTACACATCGTGGTGAAAAGGAAAACCTTCTATCACCTTTACAAAATATTGGACACACTCATTCGCCCAAATCCGCGCTTCCCGATCACTTTCTGTTTTACCGACTGATGGTAAAACAGGAACCTGCTTACCTACTTTTACGCGATCGTTTTCTGTTTTACCGACCGTGTGGGGGTTTCCAAAAATCGCGTTCTCCAGTTCGCGGCGCTAGTGGGTCAATTTCCTACTCGGTATTCCCCCGGAGAAACGAGAGGATAGTCTCCAACTCCCTTCTCCCGCGGTGCTGCCACCCAGGTCCCCGAAGTCGAGGTATCTAGCCGACTTTCTCGACCTCCTAATCGCCGTCTCCAAGGATCGAGAGGATAGCCTCCAGCTCGATCCCTCCTACTCGACTATGATCACCTGCCGCACCCTGACAGAAGGTCGGAGTACGGGGAGTCCGTAATACCCTTAAGAGAAGAGCTCAACTTACCTTGGTACAGTCGTACTCTGGGTAACTTGAGTTCCTTAGCGATTTTCCCTTCTGGATAGCCTCCACAGGGAAAATCGTCTCAGTGGTACTGGATGTCTTTTTCCGCGACAAATTTGGGACTTTATCATTTTTCCAAAAAGTCACTTGCAACGAAACGGAAGGATCGTTTTAGACACCTATCGCCAGGTTTGGAAGCTCGAAAAATGTCAATTAATTCTAAGTTTTTAATTTCGAAATTTCATTTTCAATAATTGATTTTGCACAAAATTATTTACCTCACTAATTTTGGCGTTTTTACGGCCATCCTACGGCGCACTAAAATAATTTACACGGCGTTCTCCAGGCCAATTCTTACGATTTTGGATTCTCCAAAATTCGAGCCTATCCTGGCGGACATTCAGCGCATACCAAAGTTTAACATAAATAATAAATACTTAACAAAAGATATAAATAAACAATAAATTTCGGCTCTTTAATGCCCTCCTGCGCCGGCTCAGCCGGCATAACATACCCAAGTCGCCGGGTGCATCACACGAATAACATAAATAATAAAACACACCTTAAATAAAGTTAACTAAATAAACAAATTAAATAAACATATAATACAAAAATGAATCTTGAGACAGTGTTGGGTTCCTGGGGTCGCCATGACGATATCTACACGGAAAAAAGTAAACTGTAATAAATAATAGTCGAGTTGTAATAAGTAATGATCAACTGATAAAAATTACCATTTCAAACAGTAAAATCGTGATTTTACTAGTCACAATGTAATATTTATTATTTAAATGCTACAATTTATTGTTTACACGCTAAAAAATACTATTTCAAACAGTAATATTCGCTACGTGAAAGTCGAAAATGTTAAAGTATAATAATTAAGAACTTTGACTTTGATATTTATCATTTCGTATGTAAAAAATGATCGTATGATATGTAAAAAATATAAACTACAGTTAGTAAATTTCCATACAAGCAACGTCAATATTTACAAAGTAAAATGGTAAATTTTAAACGCAACGCTAAAGATGAAACTGTAATTATTGATGTGCTTGACGGGTAAAATATACATTTTAAAAGTAGAATTTTTACTGTTTCAAACGTTAAATTCTCCGAGTGTAGGACCTTCCCCTTCTCCTCATTTGTAAAGTTAGTGCTCTTGCAGAGCATTAGCATGTACTATCTTTTTTGCCAATGCGCATGACTTTTATAACACGTGTTGGACAGCGCGGACAACCGGAAAATAAAGTTGGGTTATTATGTTGTGATATTTTATGTGTTACAAATAATGTAAAATAAATATAATATAATTAAAAGGTAAGTTATTGATATGTAATATTCACATGTCATATATCATTATTAATATATCATACACATTCTATAATTATGTAAATAATTAAGTTGTGTGAATGTATTTACTTTTTAATTTATTAAACTTTAAAAGTTTATATTGTAACCTCTTCATCTTTTATTTTTTTTAAGGTTTATTTTTGTAAATTAAACCGAACAAAAACAGTTTCACTGTAAAAAATCGCGCCAAGTCCACGTTCATAAGACTATTAAGAGAAAAAAAAAATTTTTCTTCACAAAAGATATAAAATAAAAAATTGAAAAATCCAAGTAACCGATATGATTGTATACGATTTTCGAAAATTAAAAAAAATTTTGTTGTAAATTTAAAAATTTAAAAAAAAATTTTTGAACGTACTTTGTGTGCGTCATTGTGTATTTCAATTTTTTGAAAGTCCTAGTAAATAAATTTTACGAATTTCATTAAAAGTAAAATATTTTGCAACCACGCACACCAAGTACGTTCCAAATTTTTTAATTTTTAAATTTACAACAAAATTTTTTTTAATTTTCGAAAATCGTATACAATCATATCGGTTACTTGGATTTTTCAATTTTTTTATTTTATATCTTTTTGTGAAGAAAAAAAAAATTTTTTTTTCTCTTAATAGTCTTATGAACGTGGACTTGGCGCGATTTTTTTACAGTGAAACTGTTTTTGTTCGGATTTTAGTATTTTTTGTAATTATAATAAAAATTTACAATTGGTACCAACTTAAGTATCGCGTTGGCTGCATTTTTTATAGCAAACTATCCCTTTGAAGCTACAGTTTATGTAAAAATAATTCAAGCGCACCCTGGCGGATGTAGATGCAAGCCTTGAAATATCTTTTTTCAACTGTAGTTTCCCATCTATTGGAGGATTACCATGTATTCTCGAATTATTTAGTCTGTGGCATGTCACTTTTTACATCGAAAAAAAGTCAGGATCTAAATTTTTGCGTTGCTATAGTTTGTGCTGATTAAATTTAATAATTTCAAGCAGATTAATTGTTATGATCGACTATTATTAATTAATGTCAGTAAAATAAAGTATGAATTACTGTTATAATATACAATTTAGAAAAAAAAAGTACCGTAGAATTAAATAAAATTTGCAACCTCAAAATATCGTCCTGCTTACAGTAAACACAGTCGGTAGTCTGGCGCTCCGTTTACAACGGATTTGAACGGAACTTGGCGCCAGATTCTACCGAATCTGTGGATCTAGTTAGCTAAGGATTAGTTTTTCTATTCAAGATGAAATTTTTTTAAGAGCTAAATTATCCTCATTAATATATTTATTAATATCTACGTACATGTACTTTATAAATTTATTTTGTCAGTGAATTCAAATATGTCTCGGATTTAATAAGTGATAGTCTTAATAGAATTAAAAAAAAAAACAAAAACAAGAAAAAGACAAAATAAAAAAAAAAATTTTTATCAACAGTTTTTTATTGTTAATCCCGATAGCAAATTTAATAAATTATATCCGAAAATAATATTTAAAACTATAAAATTTAAATAGTCAGAGTTGTTATTTACTATTATTATTGTTAAAAATTACTTGGCGTGATATTATAAAATACATATTAAAATGGCGATTTTTACTGTTTGAAACTGTAAAATTTATAAACCCCACTGTTGTTATTTACTATAGTCATAGTCATAATTTACTGGGTACGATAGTATAGACTACACATTGAAACGGCAATTTTTACTGTTTGAAACTGTAATTTTCCAACATGAGAGAGTTGTTAATTACTATAGTGACCGCTAATAATCACTTATTTTGGATATTAAATTATAAATTGTGGCTTTTATACTTTCTACATTGAGATTTGTAATATTTACATTTTTGCCACCCCGATGTCCGCTGTACAGTTTGAAACTGTAAAAAGTAACCGGAATCCGAGTGAATTTTACAGTTTACTTTTTTCCGTGTATAATATTATGGAAATGACGCAAATAATAGTAGAAAAATGTTTATTTTCATGATAATAAAGCAATCACTTCAAAAATATAAAGTAATTATCATATATTTTTTTGCTAATAATTTTTTTTTTGTAAATGAAAATTGATCTTTCACTGTAGTCAAAAAATTTTTTTTTCATAATGTTTATTCACGTATGTCTTTGATCTTAAATCGTTTATTCCAACTCAGTTATAATTGTGTTAGTTAATATTGAAAAATATTATAGCAATTCTAAAGTTTTTCTTATGAAAGGGATATTTTCCCACTATACAATTACAGAAGCAAAATAGATATCTATAACTTGTAACGCGGGTGGTTAGCCCGGTCCAATTGGTCACCCCTTTCCTCTTTGAAAAAGGCGCCACTGGGATTTTATGCTCGGTGTCCCAGGAACCGGGGTAGCATGAGAAGGGAAAGATCGGGTCGTGAGAAGTTGAGAAAAGGCTGTAAATAAATGCTGAGAAACAATTAATAATTATAATTATTTATTCCAATGAAACAATTTAAAATTAACAAATTTTTCTAACAATATTACCCTTAAAATTAACCTAATAATTACTTAATTGTGAGAACCTCTCACCTACGCAGGCACTCGTCAAAATCTTACAAACTAAATATCATCTAACTCTTTTTAATCATAGACCATTACACATCTAACTCTTTTTAACCATAGACCATTACGCATCTAAACTCTTTATTTAATCATAGACCATTACGCATCTATACTAAATGAACTCATTATTAGCTACGCCAACCTGACAATAATTAACAAAAGTTTATTTCAACTACCAGAATTAATTTCACATAAAACAACCTCGTCTACCTGACGGAATATCATATTATCTTACTAATTTCTAGATAAAATCATCCACCGGACGTTAACTTAATTTCCCAAAATTCTCAATTCATTCATACATCTTAATTACCAATAAAATTGAATCTCAAAACCACGCATTCTCCAAAATTACCAAAATTACGCCTAACAATTACTTAACACAAAATTCCGACCTTCGATTTTAATTCATTAATACATTTTCTTAATTTAACTAAATTCATTTTCAACTTACTTAACCAAATTTTCTACTAAAGTTATCAATCAATTTATTCTACTAAACCCACTGATTTATTTCATTTCTTGATCTCCACTAAATAATCTTTAACAAAGTTCACTACATAATTTTCTTAACAAGTTCAGTAATCATTTTCTAAATTCACTAAATTTCTCAATAAATACATTCGCTAAATTAACTAAATTAATTAAATTTAGCCCACCGGCCTGAATTTAATTTACCACAATTTTTTAAATTCAACTACTGTAATTCTAAAGCGTCTCAACAAGATTTACAACCATAGAACATTATGGAATGACCTTCACTAACTTAATTACGCATTTTCATTTCTTATTCAAATTTTGTCTTGAAAATTCTTAACTAAAATTAATTTATTATAGCCAACAGGCCTATAATAAATTACTAATAAATTTTCTACCAATAAATTAATAATTAATCAATTAAATTTAATTTTCAATATAAAAGTTCAGCGACAAAACTAACTAATTGACCTTTACAATAAATAACTAAGGTACGAACTCGCTAATATAAAAATGGCCGCTCGAGAAATTAATTTTAATTATTTCAGCCTCTTAACTAAATTAATAATCTAATCTGGCCTAAAATAATCGAAAATACCTGGAGACTCAATTATTGTTTTATCCAACGACGACTAATACTCCGGTCCAACTTGGCGGGCTCAGCTGCTTGGCGTCTTGTCGTCTCGAACCAGGGTGCTGGCCTACGGTCAGGGTTGTACAATTCCAAAATGCCCCGATAACTTCCTCTGCAGTTGCTCTTTATTCTCGACGTCCAAATTTGCACTCTATTGACTTAAACTGATCTCGACAAGGTCACTGATTCAAAAAGGCAAAAGGCCACTGGCCCCCAGAAGGGAAAAAAGCCTCGATGTTTTTCTTGCCAGCTCTTTTATAACCCTCGAACTCCGGCTCTCGAACTTTCCTATTGTTCCGCCCCACTTCAATTCTCGGGGACAGTAGTGGGGACCTGTGATTTGAACGCCCAGTGACAAGTCGAAACTCTTGTCAAAAATCGAAAGGTAAGGGAAAGCCCTTACCTACCTTACCGTGCGTCAATTAAGGTAAAAGCCCCAATAGATGATCATGTACCAGTATATGATCAGTCCATGTATTTGTATACCTATATTTGTGAATATAGATATACAAATACATGGAGTGATCATATACTGGTACATGATCATCTATTGGGGCTTTTACCTTATAGGGTCGACAATGACCCCGGGAAGTTCGATTTTCCCTGTTACAAACTTCTAGCGTTTATTCCTATAATTATGTAAACCATTCCTATAATATTATATAAACTATCCTTATATGTTATGGGAACCATTCCTATATATTATGAGAATCATGCCGATAATATTACACCTATAAATATAGGTATCGTTCCTATAATTATAGGAACATTTCCCAAAAATTATGGGTAGAATTCCCATAATCTAAGTAATCGCTCCTAAAATGGTAAAGGAAAATATTTCATTAAAATTATAGGAACGATTTCAACATTTTTCTTTCCATGTACTGGGGCATGATGGTCAACTATTGCATCAACCGGTCAACTACTGGTGTTTTCCTCTTATGTACGTTCTAAAGTCATTTTTAATATTGTTTTAAATAATAATACGAATAAATGCCATCGTATTTTTGAAATTTTGCAATTCAATGATAACATAAACTTTAAACTACCCTTTTAAAGTTTATAAAAGCTAATTCATGATAAATTGAAGAACGAAAACCTCTTAACCGATCAATTACTGGTACAGTTACCCTACTAATAGAATTATTTCGAAGAAACTGATTATTTTGAGTAAAGCAAAAAATTTTCTTGGTATAAGAACTTTTTCTCACCTTCGGGCAGAAAGCGTCAATTTTCCTCCCGCTGCGCTAAACGAAAATGCCGCTTTCCGCCTCCGTCGAGGAGAAAAATAGTATACACACCACGGGCAGTAAATAGGAAAGCCTCAGATCACATGTTTATTGACCTCGGCTTCGCCTCGGACAACAATTACATGTGATCTGAGACATTTCTTATTTTACTGCCCTAGATTTGTAATATACTATTTCTTCTTGATTCAGGTTAATCAATTTCTTCTAGTCTTTATGGATCCTAAACTTTTTTCTTGTGTCGAACTAATTTTTTTATTACTTTTCATACTTCTTACATTAGTTTTTAATAAGTTAATAAAAATTTATTAAAAAATGATTCAGATTAATAGAAAATTATTAGTTCTTTAGATTTCATGAAATTTTTTTAAGTACAAGATGGAGTTCAAATTTATTTCTAATCATTTAAAGAATATGTTGCAAAAAAACAAACTTGTTTTTCATTTTTTGAAAAAATATATATTTTTTGAGAATTTTAAAGAGCAGAATGGTATTTGAATCTATCTTTAATTATTTTAAAAGCTTTTCGAAACAAAAAAATTTTTTCACTAAATTTTTGTGATATCTTATTTTGCCCCCTCCCCTACCCTAATCCTATAAAAATACTTAAATTTGAACCATACCTTATAAATTAGCTAAAGTAAGTATTAAATACTTTGCGGTATCTTTTAAATATTCTAATTTAAATTGTCAGTATAAACACAAACTTACTTCTTTAATTCTTTTACACAGCTTCCTGCCAAGTATGTAATATTTTTTGACCAAATCTATCGCAATGAATAACCATATTATGAAAATTTACTTTTCGTTTATATGGTTATATATATATATATATATATATATATATATATATATATATATATATATATATATATATATATATATATATATATATATACTAGCTGTTACCTGCCCGCTCCGCTGGGCGTTTATAAAATTGTATTTATACATTTAAATTTGAAATTTAATTGGGGTATTGTATTGACTTATAGAGATTTCAAATTTCATCGAATTGGCATTTACCTTTTCATCCATGTGATCATTCGAGCTAATATTTATTGTAACTTTCAATGTGCAATTCGCAGAATAACGTGTTCTGACTGTATACCAATTTTTATTAAGATTGGTCAAGCCGTTCTTGAGTTATAAGAAGACATACAGACAGACAGACAAAAAAAAAAAAAAGTCGGATGTGAATCACCGCATCATAAAACGATTATTTATCACAAAATTAGATGAAAAAATTGAATGTACAGACAGAGTCAATAGATTTATATAGTAGTATAGATATAGAAGACTCCTACTCAATTTGGAGCATGTAGGAGCTATATTTTGAAAATCAAAATTTTTTTTGTTTATACCCACTCTCTCAATCCATATTTGGAATAAGTTGTCACAAAATCCATTCTTAGATCATTTCTACCACACATATAGCAGATTCTTACCAAATTTGGAACCTATAAGAGTTATAGCTTGGAAATTAAAAATTTTCATTGTTAACACCCACCCCCGCAGTTCATATTTGGATTAGGTTGCCATTAATTCCGCTCTTAGATCATTTCTACCTCATATGTAGCAGATTCTTACCAACTTTGAAGTTTATGGGAACTATAGCTTGGAAATTAAAAATTTTAATTGTTAACACCCACCCTCGCAATTCCCTGTCGGGTGAGCTATCGTAAAATTCGTTCATAAATGATTTATACATCACTTACAGAAAATTCCTACCAAATTTGGAGTCTGTAAGAGCTACAGTTTGAAACTTAAAATTTTTCATTGTTAATACTCACCCCCGCAATCCCCTGTGAGGTTAAATATCGTAAAATTCATTCATATACTATTTCTACATCTTTGACAGAGAATTACTCCCAAATTTGGAGTCGATAGGAGCTATATTTTAAAACTGGAAATTTTTCATTGTTAACGCCCCCGCAAACCCCTTTGGAGGAGGAATTTCTTTAAAACCGTTGTTAGCTGACCTCTACATGGCAAAAGTAATATTCCTACCAAATTTCAAGTTTCTAGGTCTGATGGTTCCCGAGATATCGTGATGAGTGACTATATATAGATAGGAATCACATAATAATATAGATTAGGACTCCTATTTCATAACCACCACTGGGTTGACCGACATCATATATGTCCTATCATTCGCAGAATAACGTCTTCTGACTGTATACCAATTTTTATTAAGATTGGTCAAGCCGTTCTTGAGTTATAAGAAGACATACAGACAGACAGACAGACAGACAGACAGACAAAAAAAAAAGTTGGATGTGAATCAGCGCATCATAAAACGATTATTTATCACAAAATTATATGAAAAAATTGAATGTACAGACAGAGTCAATAGATTTATATAGTAGTATAGATATATATATCTATATATATCTATATATCTATATATATATATATATGTTAAAGTCCATTATATAGTTAATATACGTGACTTGAAGGAAAAGATAAAAAATTAATCGTATGTGAAACTTTTTTATTTTACCACCAACGTTTCGTCAACATTCTTTCCTTCTTTAAGGCTTTTCAATGAGAAACAAATTTACTAGTATTCTATACGTGTCTAACTTTTTGAAAAGCAACTGTTAAAGTTCCCTCTATAACATCATATTTTTTAATTGTTAAAATTTTTATCTACTTGATCTGGTAAGGTATAAATATCATCTGGATTGTATATATATATATATTAGGGTGTGCCAAAAAAAGACGATATTTTTTTTTTTTCACTCTTAGCCCAAAATATGATAGGATATGTCTAAACAAAAATTCTGTCAAAAGGCCATCTCTTAATTTCAATTTTAAGAGCTCCTTCATCGAACTTTAAGTTTTCCCTTATAAATAACATGGAAAGTACGGTCTTAAACAGTATTTTACCCTGCAAGCTGTGAAGAAAATTTTTTTTGATAAAATGAATGATTGGACCTTTTTAAGCATTAAATTTCTGAGAAAAAATTTCATTGAGTCATAAATCAATCGTCATTATTTAAGTTTTTACGGATCTTTGAAATTTGAATTTTTTGAAAATTTTACGTTTTTTGCATTTAACAGCCAAACTATTGGAGATAGAAAAAAAAATTAAATGGCAATTTTGTAGTTCGTTTGATGCTCTATAACAAAGTTCTTAACAATTTTTTTTGTATAATCAATAACAAAAAAGCTACAGACCTACAAAGTTTTGTTTTTATTATTTTTCACTTTTTTCAATTGAACTATCGATGATATAGAACAAAAAATTTAGTATAAATTTTTTAGTATATCAAATTTGCAACAAAATTGTATAGGTGAGATTTTTCGTATTATTGATGGTTAAAAGTTACAGGCTCAACAAATTCTATTTTTATGATTTTTCATCTATATCATGTAGTATATCAATAATATATATATAAAATTAATAAGAAATATAAAGTACATTCAATTTTTTACAAATTTATGCTTGGTAAACTTTATATACTGTCTGCAGTTCCTAGATCAAAAATTGTTTACTAAAATCCAGTAAGAATCAGAAGAACTACAATAAGAATTTGTGAAATAGAACCCTCCTTCAAGTTGTTTACTATGACTAGATTATTATAATTATGGTTTATGATGAAATATACACGATTAGATTAAATAATGATGATAATAAATTTATAATTACTTTGCAAATAAAACAGATAAAAAAGTTTTTTATAGTTTTGATTATATATTTAGACTCTAAAGAAATATGTTTCCTTTTCAATATCAATTAATCGCAATTTAACCCAGAAAAATTATTACACAAAAATAAATTCTCAATATTTTATGTTTATGTTTCTATAAATATTAATATTTGCATTGAACTATGTGTTTTCTATAAAAATGAAGTTGTTATTGCTGCCAATATTCAAATTTAAATTCAAATTATCCTAAGGAATTCGCATTTAACGCCCTCTAAGCATTTATTGTTTTACCGCTTAATTGATAAATTTTCCCCGGGAGAACGCCAATTAGTGAATTCTATTGTCTTTCGTTTTAATTAGTCTTCAATTGAGGTTGGTTTTTTAAGAGTTATTTATGTAATAACAACAATTATACTTTTTGGAAAAAAAAACAATGTCTAGTAAAACTAATCAAAGAAAATACATCAACTTAGTTGGCTTCGAATCGAAAAATTTAAATAATTTAAAATTACCGATGAATCGTGACGTTTTATGTTTGTTTTTCTACAAACATAGAACAGAAAAACGAATTATCCGCGAAAGTGCTAAACTTGTTCTTTTTGAGGTTAGTAAGGTGTGGAATAAGTTTTCATTGCCTGCAAACAACTCACATAATACAATCGTAAAAATTGAAAAATTGTACAAAGATTGGCAAATAACTCAAGTGAATAAAGCTCGAAAAAGATCTCCAGCTAAACTATTAGTTGAAAAAAATTTCAGAGATTCTCTTGATCGGTTATTTGATATTGCACCGCAGAATGCTTTACAGATTCTGAATTCTCCTCAAAAAAGAATTCTGATTGATAGTCGGCACATCTGTAAAACTAGCCAGTTGTTAAAAAAACGCTACCGATGTTCAAGAAGTGCTAAGTACAGCAACTATTTGCCTAGATAATAACTTGAATGTTGTTCAAGTGGAAAGTACAGAAACAAACTCAGACATTAACGAGATTGATCTAACAGGTATATTAGATAGGTGTTTTTTGTTCTATTTTTATAATCTACACTGAGAGAAAAAATTTATTTTAATTAGCAATGTTGCAATAAAAAGTTAATTTGATAAAACTTTTCATCAATTTCATTTCTTAGCTGAAGAAGTCATTATTAAGTGATTATAAATTTATTATCATCATTATTTAATCTAATCGTGTAAATTTTATCATGAACCAAAATTATAATAATCTAGTCATAGTAATCAACTTGAAGGAGGGTTCTATTTCACAAATTCTTATTGTAGTTTTTCTGATTCTTACTGGAATTTAGTAAACAATTTTTGATTTAGGAATCTCAATCTTGCTGATTAAAAAATTAACCATTTGTCTCGATAATCACTCAATTTGTATTCATTGAATATTTCTTTAACGCAAAACATTACTGAAGTAACAATAATATTGTAACGATATTGAACTGCAGACAGTATATAAAAGTTTACCAAGCATAGAATTTGTAAAAATTGAATGTACTTTATATTTCTTATTAATTTTTATATATATTATTGATATACTACATGATATAGATGAAAAATCATAAAAATAGAATTTGTTGAGCCTGTAACTTTTAACTATCAATAATACGAAAAATCTCACCTATACAATTTTGTTGCAAATTTGATATACTAAATTTTTTGTTCTATATCATCGATAGTTCAATTGAAAAAAGTGAAAAATAATAAAAACAAAACTTTGTAGGTCTGTAGCTTTTTTGTTATTGATTATACAAAAATTGTTAAAACTTTGTTATAGAGCATCAAACGAACTACAAAATTGCTATTTAATTTTTTTTTCTATCTCCAATAGTTTGGCTGTTAAATGCAAAAAACGTAAAATTTTCAAAAAATTCAAATTTCAAAGATCCGTAAAAACTTAAATAATGACGATTGATTTATGACTCAATGAAATTTTTTCTTAGAAATTTAATGCTTAAAAAGGTCCAATCATTCATTTTATCAAAAAAAATTTTCTTCACAGCTTGCAGGGTAAAATACTGTTTAAGACCGTACTTTCCATGTTATTTATATGGGAAAACTTAAAGTTCGATGAAGGAGCTCTTAAAATTGAAATTAAGAGATGGCCTTTTGACAGAATTTTTGTTTAGACATATCCTATCATATTTTGGGCTAAGAGTGAAAAAAAAAAAATATCGTCTTTTTTTGGCACACCCTAATATATATATATATATTAGGGTGCTTTTTTTTTTTGCGACTATTTTTTTTTTTCGCTTCCATCCCGAAATTTTGTTGGAAATACACCCAAAAAAATTCCCTGAAAGTTTGAGCCCTTAATATTAATATTAAGTACTCCTACACAGCGTGTGAAGATTTCCCATTTGAATTATACGAGAACTTTCATTTTTTTTTTTTAAATTTCTATAGCTCAGTGGCATTTCATAGCATCGCTTTGACCATGGACGGGTTTTTTTCAGAATTAAATGTTCTACAAAAGTGTCCATTGTCGCGAAGTCGTAACACATACTGGCGGGGTAGTACGGACCGCCAAACCGAATTTTTTATAGAATTCTTGTTTTTTCACTCATTATCTCATAAACAACAAGACATACAGAAAAAATGTAAATGATAATTTTGTAGGAAATTCAATTCTCTACAAAAAAGGTCCTCAGCACCAAATCACTAAGATCGATATTTTCTGAGATATTAATCATTGAAGTTTACCTAGCATTGAATTTCCACAAAATGTTGAATCAAATCTTAAAAATATTGATTTTTTTCTTTTTAGGAGGTACAGGGAGTTCATCCTCAAAATCAGAATATGTTCGTTTCAACCCACTGGAATTTGATGATAGACTACAAAAACTTGCTGGCATCGAATGTTGCGATAATTTCATGCCTAAAACAATTTTTTCAGAATTAAATAAATAAACCCAATCGATTCAAATATTTTTCAAATTTTATATTCAGCTTCTGTTATCCAGAAGCAAAGATATTCTTTGAATTGAGTTTCCGTCAATTTTCCCCAATAAAAATAAGACAAAATGATATATATGTGTTTTAAATTTATTGGTTACAGAGACTTTAATTTTTTAATAGCGTGGGAATTTTCGACTGCAAAAAAATCGAAAACAAATTTTTTTTTTATTCAAGTCAAAATTTTTGTCAAAATTGAATAAATTTTGATTTATCTCACTTATTTAGATTTACTTGATAGAAATTTTACCAAAAATGATAGACTAATAATTAGAAAAAAAGTTATGAATCTAGAAACAAATTTTAAAATATTGAAAAATTATATAGAATTCAATTTTCAGAAAATGAGGTTAAGAAAATTAGAATTTTAATGCGAATTAAATTTTACAAGTAAGTAGAAAAAATATGAGTCTAAATTATAAGAAATTGTTTTCGATTATTAAAAATGATTGATTGTTGAGCTTGATAATTTATAGTTGTATGTGAGAAGAAACTAACCAATTTCGTCTGTATTATTCTCATTATCTTCATTTGTTATCTCCTGTTCAGTGTCAGATTTATTCTGAAAAGTTTCCACCGGCAAGAAATTAGTAACGGGCGAGTGAAGATTGGTTTTCCCTTTTTGACACTCATTCAGAAATTGTTGCTGCTCTTTTGGCAAATTCTTAACCATTGTGGAATTCGAAATATCGAACAATTTATCTAGTTTTGGTTAAACTTTTCAACATTCTGTTTTTGTGCTTTCGATTTTTTTCCCTCTTGTGATGTGTCTTCACTTTTATATATTCGGCATAAAATTTTTCCAACTTCGTAAGACTGTGCTGAGGACGTATAGTTGGAATCTTGAAACTAGCCCGAATAGTATTAGTATCGTTAATAACACTAGTAGCACTATTTCGAATAGTTAATTTTAAAGACTGATGTTTATACATAAAAAAATTTAGTAAGTCACGATACGAAGGCAGCTTATTATTATTTATTTGGCTTCTTTCAAATCCAATTAAATAATTCCAAGTTTTATTACCAATTTTTTCACTCATTTTAATGATGGTTAAAGTCGACCTAACCTCAAATTTAACAAAGTATACATACAACGGCGTCACACTGATCAATGCCCACTAAGCTTTGTTCTTACTCTCGCGGGATTAGTACGCGAAAACAAAGAAAGCGCTGCAATTAAAGGGAGATTTGTTGAACGCATTCAAGGTCAAGTGAAAGCTCAGTAGTACTACCAGAGCAAGAAAAATAAACCGCAATTAATCAGTATCACAATACACAGCAACAAAGAAACATCCTATATTATTCGTAATGATCATACACAATATATTTTTATCTAGAATTTCATTGAAATTGAATTATTAAATGATAAATTCAAATATTATGGGGTGATTTAAATGAGAAATTTATTTAAAAATAAAAACTTCAGAAAAATACAATTAAAAATTTTTACGTTAAATTTGTAACTTAATCAATAAGTAATTACTAATTATAATTATGATACGAATAAAAAATCATTATTTTTAAGATTTGATTCAACATTTTGTGGAAATTCAATGCTACGTAAACTTCAATGATTAATATCTCAGAAAATATCGATCTTAGTGATTTGGTGCTAAGGACCTTTTTTGTAGAGAATTGAATTTCCTACAAAATTATCATTAACATTTTTTCTGTATGTCTTGTTGTTTATGAGATAATGAGTGAAAAAACAAGAATTCTATAAAAAATTCGGTTTGGTGGTCCGTACTACCCCGCCAGTATGAGTTACGACTTCGCGACAATGGACACTTTTGTAGAGCATTCAATTCTGAAAAAAACCCGTCCATGGTCAAAGTGATGCTATGAAATGCCACTGAGCTATAGAAATTTAAAAAAAAAAAATGAAAGTTCTCGTATATTTCAAATGGGAAATCTTCACACGCTGTGTAGGAGTACTTAATATTAATATTAAGGGCTCAAACTTTCAGGGAATTTTTTTGGGTGTATTTCCAACAAAATTTCGGGATGGAAACGAAAAAAAAAAATAGTCGCAAAAAAAAAAGCACCCTAATATATATATACATATATAGATAGATAGATAGATAGATATATATATATATATATATGGGGTATTCCATGCCAAATCGACCACTTTTGAACCTTACCCCTTTAGATTTCGCTGAAAATTTTTTACCTGTTTCTACTCGATGAAAGACGTTTTCAGAATTTTTCAAATTTTTTATCCAACCCAAAAAGTTATGAAGCTTTCAAAAAATGGCTCTTTTATTTTCAAATAGCCATAACTCTCTCAAAAATTGACCTTTCGGGACGTTTTTTCAAATTTTTGTTTTTAATTGAATTTTTCGAAAAAATAAATAAAAAAAATTTAACATGATCGCTTCTATGAAATAATCGCGTTTTTTTGTATAAAATCGTTATTTTTCGAAGTTCGTCATTCTCAATTTTTTTTTTTTTTTTTCAAAAAAAACTTCAATCAATTCTACAATTATCCCCGTGTATCCCAGAGTGGGCCGATTTTTTTTTCTATTTTTTTTATTTAGTTGAAAAAAAAATTTTCAACATTTTAAAAATGCAGAAATTTTTTTTTTCATAAATATTATTTATATAACATAATTAATGTAATTATATGATTTTAAGGTATTATATTCTCTATATATTGTCCAAATTTACCATTACAACGATTAAGATTCAAATTTTAATACGTCAATACGATCGATAACCTAGGGCATGATAATTACAGACTTACCTACAGCCAGTTTACTAGAGTATGTTCTAATTTATAAAATATATACGGCTCTTTTATATTGAGATCTAAAACATAACCTATAAATCTTTTGTGCTTCATAGAGTTGAATAAAATATTTTTGCCATTACGTTTGTTAAGTAAAAAATCTCTAGTTTATGAACATTTTCCTCTGATCTATTCTTTTTTGAGGGTGTTTATTATTTTGATAGTACCAATCTACATTTATTGCGATAATGTGATCACCACATAATGGCTTCAATTAAACAACGCAGCCGGTGTAAACATCGCGATGATATTGCTGTACATGTTTTCATGAAAATAATTACTGATTATGTAAAAAAGTCTTCCTGAACGTTGTAACAAGGTTTATTATTTTTCTGATGGGGCTCCTCAACAATTTAAAAACTTTAAAAACTTTGTGAATTTATATTATCATGAAGATGATTTTGATATTCCTGCTGAATGGCATTTTTTTGCGACTGCCCATGGCAAAGGCCCGTGTGATGGTATTGGTGGCATCCTCAAACGACTTGCAGCAAGAGCAAGTCTCCAACTCGCGGTTGATAAACAAATAACGACACCTGTAGGACTTTTTGAATGGATTTCTGATTCGGACAACTTGCCAAATATTATCGTCAACTTTTCACCAGAAAAGGATTATAATACAGCAGTTGATGATTTAAATGAACGATTTTTGAAAACAAAACCAATTGTAGGAACTCAACAACTACACTGTGTAATTCCCGACAAAAATGGTTGTTTGTGCGTTAAAAACTTTTCTAACTCGAATAAATACAGAATTTGTAAAATATTTAAACGCCAAAGAAGAAATTAATAAATAATTTGTTGCATTATTTTCGAGTCATTAAATGTTAACTGCATCAATCATTAATCCTAGTAATTATAATGGTAAATTTGGACAATATATAGAGAATATAATACCTTAAAATCATATAATTACATTAATTATGTTATATAAATAATATTTATGAAAAAAAAAATTTCTGCATTTTTAAAATGTTGAAAATTTTTTTTTCAACTAAATAAAAAAAATAGAAAAAAAAATCGGCCCACTCTGGGATACACGGGGATAATTGTAGAATTGATTGAAGTTTTTTTTGAAAAAAAAAAAAAAATTGAGAATGACGAACTTCGAAAAATAACGATTTTATACAAAAAAACGCGACTATTTCATAGAAGCGATCATGTTAAATTTTTTTTATTTATTTTTTCGAAAAATTCAATTAAAAAAAAAAATTTGAAAAAAAAACGTCTCGAAAGGTCAATTTTGAGAGAGTTATGGCTATTTGAAAATAAAAGAGCCATTTTTTTGAAAGCTTCATAACTTTTTTTGGGTTGGATAAAAAATTTGAAAAATTCTGAAAAACGTCTTTCATCGAGTAGAAAAAGGTAAAAAATTTTCAGCGAAATCTAAAGGGGTAAGGTTCAAAAGTGGTCGATTTGGCATGGAATACCCCATATATATATATATATATATATATATATATATATATATATATATATATATATTTTTATTTTTTATTAGGTTAACCCTTATTTTTATTTATGAATAACATGATTATCATAACGTAAACAACTACAATACGATAGCTATAAGATTACGCACTGTATGACTCTTTCTTTGAAATTATTTTAACTTGCTCAGAATTCTCCTCCTACCAATTACTCATTAAAAAATTTGCGTTGAGGTTTCGCTATAAGGCTGATGACTAGATAATGAAGATATATACATGTATGAAGTATTTAACGGTATTATAAATCAATAAATACTTTTATGTGATTAAAATTGAGAGGTACATTCATAAATAAAAATTTTAGAGTGGAGCCAGAAAATCAACTATTTTCTTTTTGCTTCCAAAATCAAAAATTTCTCGTTAACTCAAAATAGATATCAAGTCGAGGTGTAATTAAGCTTCTCGAAATTTTTAAAATTATCTATGGGAACAAAGTATTTAAAAAATAAAGGAATATTTTATTTCACAAGGAATCAGTAAGTCAAGTGACAGAATAATTTTATTTGCTACATTATTTAGCCTACATATAATAATAATATTTTTATGAAACATTTATAAATTAAGAAAGAAATAAGGTAATATAAGAAAACAACATTGAAAAACAGTTGACTAAAACTTCCTGCAATATTCGAGCTCAAAACGCTAAAAAATTTGCTTATTACTAAGTTTTAAGTTTTTTGAGCTCATAAATACATCTATGCTACATTTCAAGCTCGAAAATCCAGTAGTTGAGGAAGTTCAGTTTTTGATAATTTTGGGTAGTGATCTCTTGAACGGATCAATCAATTTCAAGCTGATTAGATTTTTGAATTCATCGATACAGCAGTTTAAAAGTTATTTCATAAAAACATTTTTTTTTTTTTTTAATTTGATTTTTGCGATTTCTTAAAATCTATCGGGCTGATAATTAGTTAAAAAATTAAATTAAATACATGTTTTTCAAAGTAAATGATTTGGTGTGAAGTAACCGACATTTATTTGTTATATTTCAATTACTAACATCAAATAGAGGAAAAAAAATTAGGAAAACGGTTGACCCTAAAGACCATCCCTGCAACTTCCCGCTAATTCCGTACCCAAGCGCTTAAAATTGCACTTATAACGTTTTTGAGCTGTTCAAGCTCAAAGAGTTAGCTGTTCTATGCTTTTGAGCTCGAAGAGCTCAAAAGTTTGAGAGAAATTTAATAAAATACTATTCTTTAAATTTACAAACTGCAATTACTTTTGAATGAATAAACCGATTTTCAGGCAAATAGTAGCTTTCGACGCCGTTTTTCGAATCCTATGATTTACTTTTAAACAAAAATTGACCAGACCGTAAATTTTGGAGAAATTTGATAAATTCACTCTTTTCCGGAGTTTTTCGACGACGATAACTCACGAACGAATCAACCGATTTTGACTGGCCCGGCGACGATCGACGTGATTTTTTGATTTTAAGGATTGATTAGTTTTCGAAATCGATTTGTTAAGCCGTTTGAAAGTTATTCCAAAAAAATCTCACTAAGAAAAAATTTTTTTCGTAGTTTTTTTTAGATTTCTCAAAATCTACCAGTACGAATCGGTCCAAATTGTATTCAAAATCTAAGTTTGGTCAAGTCCTTTCGAATGGCGCCAATCACAATCAAATCGCAACATACACACACACACACACACACACACACACACACACACACCGTAAAAATCGTCAGGAAAGCTTCCTAGGACCTCAAAACGTCTAGATCTGATGAAAACACAATTTCTTAAAAACGGGGAAAAACCAATTACTTCCTGATTTTTTAAAATTTTCAATTTTCTTAGCGGGAAGTTAAAAAAATTAAAACATATTGGTTAGAAGTACCGGTTTTGGCCATCTTAGAACCATTTTTGGCCACTTGATATTTTAGTGAATTTGTAAAATTTTAACTATTCAAGTAGAATTTTTATAAAACTTATGAATTAGTACATTTATACGAATTGAATTCATAAAGTCTTGCGCTTATAGAAATATTTATACAATAGTTTGAAAATAAAGTGGCAAAAAAGGTACACTGCTGGCCTCAAACGGCACTTCAACCTTATTGCTTTATCACGAAATTTTTGAACAATTAATATTTAAGCTATTTATGTTTTAAAAAATATAATGCGAAAATAACAATGACGTACCCAGTAACCCTCAGCACAAAACTTTGAATGATCCCTCAATCAAATAGGCCCATTAGATTAAAAATTAAGGGACTATGATAAAAAAATTTTTAAGGGAAGTAAAATCAATCATATACTCTTCTCTATTATTGCTCGTAATCGGAAATAATGAGGAAGCTGTATTTTATTAAATTTCAAATCCAAAGCTTTAAAAATTTTTCATTTTCATGATTTAATTTTAGTGCTTTGGGTTTTTTTCCTTCAATTTTTCGCCAAAATGTTGAGTTATAATTTTTAATGAAAATAAATTACTTTATTTTTATTCAATAACTTTCTTACTAATTAGATTCCGTCACTACTATGCATATAATGGATTGAAGATTGATCCTTATAATTGTTAAATCTTTTGTCAAAAATCGCACGCCATATACATCACTTTTATAAATTCAAACTCGAAAATAGAATGTAAATCAACGGTACACGAAACGATATCTCGTACTTATTGTCATTATCACGTATTATTTTCTTTAAATGACGTTAGTATCGTTCAAATTTAAAATATTATACTAAAAAAGTTCTAATTAATCATAATCACATATTTTGAAGCTAAATATTGAGAACATCTTAGCAATTCAGTTATCTAGTATGGATAAAACAAAAAAAAATACTGAAAAAGAATCTAACTAACCAGTAATATCTTCACGTCTAATGTTTTACCGTAGTTGTCACATTTGTACGTAACTTTCTAATAAATTTCCGAGAAAACACATGAATCTGTCGCGGGAATTAGAGGGGAACGATAAAACGACAAATAACGCACTATAAAGTTAATGAATCATCCATGACCCGGTAATGTATTAATGATTTACGTATCTTCATTAAATTATTTACCACAATATAATAAATAATTATGTAGAATGAATAAATAGTTAGTCAATAATATTAATTATAAGGTAAACCTACCTGAGTATTGTTCCCATAGCAAATAATTTTGGAACATAACTGTCGTAACGTTGAGCATGCAGATGAAATTAGAAGAACTACTCACTAGTAGAACGCATCGTGACGGGAGGGCGATACACAAAAAGACGAAGCATCGACACGAGGAGATAATAAATTCCCAGCAATGGCGGTATCACGACGTCATGAAGTTCAGTGAACTTGCGCTTACGGGAAGAATCTCTGTCCACGTTAAATGTATGTTGTATTGTATGTATGTAACCCGTATGCATATAAGTATTTATATATAATACATAATATAAATACATAAAATTTTATTGGTGACTATCGAAATTGAACTCAATGTAGTGTTTAAGTAAGAAGTGCCGCTTGTAAGTCTTTTAGTCAAAATATTACTCAGTTTATTCGATCAGAGGCCCATTAATACCGACTTGAACAGAAAAAAAGCACTGACTAGTCTGACGGTTTGTGCAATTAAAAGTTCAAAAGGTTCGTTGAACTCGAAGTACCCCTTTATTTTCATCATTTCATTAATTTCTGTTATTTCTCTTTCTCTCTCGACTCAATCATTTTAATATTTAATCTCTTGTTATTTTCTATATACAATCAAATTTTTAGGTAGAATATAGTTATATATTTCGGAAACGCATGATTACAGTCACAATTTTTCTCGTGTGACAGTTAAAAAAAAATTAGCAAAACGATTGACCCTACAGACCATTCCTGTAACTTCCCGTTAATTTCAAATGCAAAGTGCTTCAAATTTCACCTATTACAACGTTTAGCTCTTCGACTTTAAAAACATGGTTTTACAGCTATTTTCAGCACTCCAAGCTCCAAGATAGAAATGTTGTATGCTTTTGAGCTCAAAACTGTAGTTTGTATTCAGTAAAACACATTTTTGAATACATTTGAACTGCAATAGCTTTGCTATAATTCCTTATAAGAA
The DNA here is from genome assembly GCF_020080835.1 of Cotesia glomerata. NCBI lineage: Eukaryota > Metazoa > Arthropoda > Insecta > Hymenoptera > Braconidae > Cotesia > Cotesia glomerata. The sequence continues at coordinate 5,995,726 of NC_058167.1, read as the reverse complement.
ATCCGATCTAATAAGAATTGAAAAAAATTTTTAAAACCCAATATCTTACAAACAAATCGTCCAAATGTCACGGACTTGAGGGTGTTCGACTCAAAAAGGTTTTTAAACGCTAATAGTTAACTCATTACATCAAAAACGATCCGAGAACAAATTTCGAAGTTACTGAAAAAAATACTTTTTTTTTTTAATTTTTGATAACGATAACTACAGTCGACGCTCTCTGTATTGGACCTCTCTGTATTTGACCGCTCTCTGTATTTGACCACATTCTTCCTCTGTACTTGATGATTTTACACAGCTCTTATGGACAAGGACGAGTCAAATACAGAGAATGGTCCTGTACGGGCGAGTCAAATACAGAGAGCGTTGACTGTATTGTACGTATCAACCGATTTTAACGCGATTCAAGGAAATCGACGAGGTAGAGGAAGGGGGGGGGGCAAACGGTGTACTTGATGAAATACAAAGTGTTCGGGGACTAAAATATACACTGAATCTTATTTTTAACTTCCCGCTAAGAAAAGTATGTGTGTGTGTGTGTGTGTGTGTGTGTGTGTGTGTGTGTGTGTGTGTGTGTGTGTGTGTGTGTGTGTGTGTGTGTGTGTGTGTGTGTGTAAACCTCTCATAACTTTCGAACAGCTTGACTGATTTGATTACGATTGGCGCCATTCGAAAGAGCTTGACCAAACTTAAATTTTGAATACAATTTGAACCAATTCGGACGTAGATTTTGAGAAATCTAAAAAAAACTACGAAAAAAATTTTTTTCAAATGTGTTTTTTTTAGAATAACTTTTAAACGGCTTATTCGTTCGTGAGTTATTGTTTTCGAAAAAATTCGGAAAAAGTGAAGTTTTTAAATTTCTCCGAAATTTTTGGTCTGATCGATTCGTGTTTGAAAGTAAATCATAGGATTCAAAAAACTGCGTTGAATGTTCGAAGAGCTCAAAAGCCTATAACAACTGACTCTTGGAGCTCGGAGAGCTTAAAAACACATAAATTATATTTTAAGCTTGAAAAGCTCAAAAACGTCATAAGTGCAATTTTAAGCGTTTAGGTATGGAATTAGCTGAAGGTAGTAGTCTGGTAACTTATGCCTATTTTCATGACTTCTTTGGAGGGTGGTTTTTTATAGGAAAATAAAAATGAATTATCTTGAATATTCAGAGTGTTTTTATTTACATATTGAAAATATAAAAAAAAATTTATTTGAAAAAATTTAATAGTTTATTACTATTATTATTGTCACTCGAAGTTGGAACCTCAAAAAAAATGCACGTGGGTGACCATGAGCGAGACCACGAGCGAGACCATGAGCGAGACCACGAGTGAGATCATGAGTGAGATCATGAGCGAGACCTCGAGCGAGATCATGAGCGAGACCACGAGCAAGATCATGAGTGAGACCGTGAGCGAGATTACCAGCAATACCCTTATTATTAACCTCTAAGAATTTTTGAATTCGATCTTGCTAGCCTCCACATTGTGTTTTTTTGAATATTCGGCCAATTGTCTTTTAATCTAAGCTTGATAACATGATTTTTACTCCTGCAGTTTAACCTAAACTTTATCCAGTAAAATCATCTTTCGGATTCTCCTTCAGTTTAGTCGTTCAAATTTATCCTGAATATTATCCTGCTAAGCTTTCAATTTTGTTGCCTTCATGTTATCCTCCAATTTAACTCTTAGAACGTTTTCCTTTTTTTAACAATCTAGATTTGATCATCAATTGATTCTTTCGAGTGATTTAAGTTGTCTACGCGTTTAAAATCTCTGCATATTGTCCTTTTAATCATTCTTCTTATGGTCCTTCTGTATGATCTTCCTTGTATCCTACATTTTAGTCTTCTATTTTTTATTCGTTCATTCAGAACAAAAGAGCACGCTTATTACTACGTTCGCGTTGCGATCGCTTATTTTTTATTTATGTCAATCAATTAATTCGGTGTGTATCTGTCATTACAATTAATAATTTACTTAAGAATTTAAATATTCATAAATCGATTTTTCTCAAACAATATCTGTATTATGGCTGAATATACTGCTCAAGAGTATGCTGATATGATCCTCCTGTATGGTATGGCCAATTGTAATGCTGCTGAAGCACGGCGCAGGTATGCAGAGAGATTCCCGAATCGGCGACATCCAAGTTCTCCAGTGATCCTTAGTGCAGTCAGCCGATTACGTGAGTCTGGTAATGTTTTACCAAATCACCGAGAAGCTGGTGCACCACGTCGTGCACGAAATAATGAGAACGAAGAGGCTATCATTGAGGCCGTTGAGGAAGATCCAGAGATCGGTATTCGTGGAGTTGCTCAGCAACTGCATTTGTCTTTTGGCACCGTCCAACGAACACTGAAAGATGAAGAGCTTCACGCGTATCATTATCAACGAGTTCAAGAGTTGAAGCCCGAGGATTATCCAGTTCGTATGGCTTTTTGTCAGGAACTCTTGAATCGTTTCGAAAACGATGAAGATTTTTTCAAAAAAATTCTGTTTACTGATGAAAGTAAGTTTGGCCGGAATAAGTTTTGGAATAACCGAAATTTCCACTGGTATGCTCAAGAAAATCCCCACTGCACTATTGTTCGGAATCACCAAGACCGGTTTTCGATTAACATCTGGGCAGGAATCCACTTTGGCCAACGCACGATTGTAAATTAAATTTATTATAATAATTGTCTTCAACTAATTTTTGATTTGTAAAGTTCTAACAACAAAATTTATTATAGGTTGGTCCTTATGAATTCGAAAAAAAATTAAACATCAGAAATATATGTAGATTTTCTCGATCAACATTTATGGCAAGAATGTCGAGAAGCAGGAATTCCGCGGAGGATTTATGAAGAAATGTGGTTTCAACAAGACGGCGCTCCGGCTCATACAGCAGGAGCTTCGCAAGCATGGCTTCATGCAAATTTTCCCAATCGCTATATCGGTCGAGGTGGAATAATAGATTGGTCTCCAAGATCACCAGATCTCAATCCGTTGGATTATTTTGTATCGGGCCATGTGAAGGCCAATGTTTACCGTCATCCCGTTGACGACGTTGATACTCTGCGAGACAAAGTCACGGATTGTCTGAGAGAGATCACACAGGAGATGGTCGATAACTGCGCAACGAACTTCGTCAAGCGTCTTCGTTGTTGTATCCAAAATAATGAAGGACATTTTGAACAATTTCTATAATAGATAGGTTCACTGACGTTATAAATTTCATATGTTAATAAAATTTTTACTATAGATAATAATGCAGTCATTATAATGTAATGTTAGTTATCCTTATAGGATGCCTGGAAATTGTTCTCGTAATCCATCTGATAAGAGTCCTTATTATTATTCTGATAAGCACCCTGAAATTTGTCCTTGTACTCCACCTGATAAAAGTCCTTATTATTATACCCTTCAATAGCCTGGACTGTCTCCCGTTTGTTTTTCTGCTAAGAGTCCTTAAAATTATCCTGATAAGCAGCCTGGCAGTCATCTACGTCTTCGGCCTGATAAAAGTCCTTCAAATTATTCTGATAAGTAGCCTGGATTTCGGCCTTACAATTTTCCTGATAAGAGTGCTTATAATAATATCGATAAGCAGCCTGGATATTATCCTTTTAATTTTCCTGATAAGAGTTCTTATAATTGTCCGGATAAAAAGCGTGGATTTTATACTTATAATTTTCCTTAAAAGAGTCCTTAAAATTATCCTGATAAGCAACCTGGAAGTCATCTTCGTCCTCGGCCCGGTCAAAGACCTTAAAATTATTCTGAGAAGTAGCCTAGATTTTGTCCTTTTAATTTTCCTGATAAGAGCCCTGATAATTATCTTGATATGCAGCCTGAATTTTTTCCTTTAAATTTTCTTTAAAAATATCCTGATAAGCAGTCTGGATTTTGTTGTCTTAGTTTTCCTGTTAAAAGTCCTTAAAATTATCCTGATGAGCAGCCTAGGTGTTGTCTTTTTAATTTTCCTAATAAGAGTCTTTATAAATATCCTGATAGACAGCCTGTATTACCCTTCTTATTTTCTTGATTAACGTTATCGTCTTTAACCTTATAAGTAACATGGGATTCATTCTCTTAATTGTCTACAAGAAATTAATTTTTATCTTTGATTACCTATCCATTTATTAATTCAATAGCTTCCTTAAATTTTGAAATTAAGTTTAAAATTGAGTATTTAATTTTATTTTAAAGGTTACATTTGTTTAAACTCTTAAAAATTAGAATTATTTCAAAAAAGTAAACAAACAAAAGTAAAACGTGAAGTTGGAAATCGCAACGCAGCCAAATTTATAATTTATTCTTTTGTATTTTTTTTTAAATGTTAAATCTCGTATCTGATTGGTCAACGAAAATTTTGAATAACTCAAAAACTACTCAAAATTTTCAGTAACGACTAAGAAGTTTTCTGCTCAGAATCGTTTCCTCTATTCGAATATCTTCGCTGTAAAAGTAATTTTGGATCACCCTGTATATGTTTAGATCTGATTAGACCTGAGTTATCTAGAGCTATATATTATTATATATAAATCTATATATGATTATATCTAATCAAATGTAAATTATAAATTTACATTTATTAATATATAATAATATATAATTAGATGCAGCATTTTTCAATGATTATATTTAATAAATATTTTGTTGAGTGAATTTGTTTCACTTGCAATGTCATATGATATGAAGATTGCTTATAAACAAAAATCATCTTTATAAATTATTTTCATTAATTATATTACATTATAATAACGTTTATTGTAACATACCGAATTCTATCACAGCTCATAATTATCTTTTAAATTTTTAAATATTCTAAACGTCAATTTATTTAGTGATTTGAATTATTATCATGTGTTACAGTTATGTATCCTAGTTGTCGGGTTATAAAAAATGTCAAAAGAAAATTGACTGTTAACAAATATTTATTAACATTTAATAAATCGTATTTAATAAATAATTTATTAACTGGGTAATAAATACATATTAAATCCCATGATGTTAAAAAATCACTTATTAACAGTTAATAAAGCTCATTAAATATAAACAAATCCTTCTATCAATATCAGTGTAACTATACGGAAATCATATATAATTATATATGAATCATATATAACTATATATGAATCATATATAATTATATATGAATCATATATAATTATATATGCATTTTGTGATCACTATAAAACGTTCTCTGTTTTCATCTCAGAGTCTGCTACTCCAATGATTAATAATTACACCGGCACACAAAAAAAAAAAAGTTGTCTGTACTTGGGACGCGCCACATATATTCCCATGTAATTTGACCCGCTGAACCCGAATTTGAGGTCCGTTTGGCCCCTACACCCTAGGATTTTGAGAAAACTGTAAAAAACCGAAAAAACGGGAAAATTGGGGTTTTGGTGATTGAAAAATTTTTTAGATTCTAACTATGCATGATTTTCATGTATTTCGATCTGCTTTATACTTATCTGAAGTGTACTCAGACCAGCAGCCATTAAAAGTCTAAGTAAATCCCGAAAACCCATGAAAATTGCGAAAAAACAAAAATTCCCAATATTGTGATAAAAAAATGTATTGAGCTAAATATATGATGATTTTCATGTAGGTTTATCGACGACATATAAATCTCCAACTTTTATAACTCAGACGTCTCGAAAACATCAAACAAATGTGCAAAACCCCGAAAATTGGAAAAATCAAATGTAATATAATAAAAATCGAGTTATTATTCAAAATAAATAAAAAAATCATATCATTCGATCTGTGGTGCATAAAAAAAAAAAAAGTATTTCGTCTTAAGACTTAAAAAATTAATTTTTCGGAAAATATCATCAAAACCCTTTGGATTTGAATTTTAATTCGTTCTCCGCTTATATCTCACCCTTTTATCTTCAAACGTCCTGCATAAAGGGTTTCTCTTTCGTTTCCTCTCTTCTTCGGGTAAATCTCTCTTCAGAGTCCAACAATGATCTACCATCATATTGACATCCACTCATGTTTTGATGGAATGTTTCTTCTCTTTCTTCACTGAAATTACCAAGATTTTCAGGAAAGTGTGAAAGATGAGATTGTAAATAGTGCAATTTTGTATTCACATTCCCTAAAAAATTTCGAGATACTTCCTTAAAACTTCCCCAAGCTGCTCTCTCAATCTTGTGCATCTCATACTCAAGATTAGCATCCTGGAATTGAGTCCGAATTTGGGGTACATAATAAATTCCTTCTTTCAATTTATTGTCACTTATAGCTGGAAATTTTTCGTCCAAGTACTTAACACAGTTGCCATTTTTATCGAGAGCTTTGACAAAATGCTTCATAAGGTCAAGCTTGATATAAAGTGGTGGCAGCAAGTACTTGTAAGGATTAATGAGAGATTCTCGCATAACGTTGTGAGAACCATGATTCAAATTCTTTCTTGTTGGCCGTTCTTTTCTACTGTAGGGAATTTTCCGATCGTGACTATCCTACAAACATACAAGAAGGGATATATTGTGAACCAGATTGTTGGCTTAACTAGTGTAGCAATTTTCAGATCACCACAAACTTTTCAATGATTTTTGGTCAAATGAGCTACTGGAGTCGGTGCTTTGAGACTTCTCTTAGACAAAGCAATGAAAAACTTTCACTCCTCGTCCTGAAAGTGTTCGGCTTTAACTCATCAATCAAACTTCTTACATCTGAACAGTCCACTAATGAATTTTCGCCGTTTTAAAAATGTTATCAGATTTTTTTTCCCTATCACGATAAAAATAAGCTGTTGTATTTTTAGTTAATAAATTTTTTTCTTTCTTAAGCTGATGTTTCAGGGTTTTCACTTCTAGGAACTTTTTGGGCTCAGAATCGATTTCTTGCTTAAATGCTTGTGCCTGTAACCAGGGCACCTCCACGTGGTGACGGCGGGCAACAGGACCGTCTGGCATAGTCCCTGGGTTAACGGCTTGAATGCCGTCATGGCAGGCACAAGTAATAAGTGTTTTACGATGCAGGGACCCGGAATCCCAGTATCGGCGTCTGGTCAGAGTGAGAAAGCAGGCTCGCAGGCGTCGTCATCAAGTGACTGCAGCTCTTCATTAGTGGGTGACTTGGCTTCTGAAGCGTTTAATATGACAAGAAGTGTCTCTCACATATGTAACAAAACTCCAATTGCTTCTGTTACATATGTGGAGAATTTGAAGTAACGAAAAGTCGTAGATCTTTTTCAAACAAATTGAAAAATGTCTACGAAACCTGCTTCGGTATCCAGATTACGAACTGGGAAGCAACTTGGGTACCACATTCACTTTGCAATCGGTGTCACACGATGCTTACTCGTTGGGAGCAGACGAAAAGTAAACAGTGCTTGAAATTTTCAAAACCTGTGATTTGGTCTGCACCAACGAGTCAAAAAAACTGCTATTTTTGCACGACGGAAGTTTCAGGTTTTTCTTCGACAACCAAACATAAAATTCAATATGCCAACGTAACATCAGTTGTGCCAGCAGAAAAGTTTTGAATGTCGAAGAACCTGCAGCTCCTGAACCAGTGAATGAACATGAAGAGATGGAAGTTGAAGATAACTTTGAAGAAATCGATCCTGAACCCGAAGAGATCCATTCTGAGGATGAAGAATACATCCCGAGTGGTGTTCCTAGAAGTAAAGACCCTGAAGTCTTCGATCAACTTGAATTGAATGACCTTGTACGAGACTTAGGACTATCTAAGGTAAAAGCTGAACATTTAGCCTCAGCTTTAAGGAAAAAAAATTTATTAGCTAAAAATACAACAGCTTATTTTTATCGTGATAGGGAAAAAGAGTTCCGGAAGTATTTTACAAAAGACAGCGAAAATTCATTTGTGTACTGTTCAGATGTAAAAGGACTGATCGATGAGTTGAAGCCAAACACTTACAAAGACGAAGAATGGAGGCTTTTTATTGACTCCTCTAGGCGAAGTCTTAAAGCTGTGCTTCTTCATAATGGAAACTTATTGGCACCGATTCCAGTAGCTCATTCGACTAAACTAAAGGAGACTTATGACAATTTACAGGTTGTATTAGATAAAATAAACTATTCAGAACATCAATGGAAGGTTTGTGGTGATCTGAAAATTGCAACAATATTGCTGGGCTAACAATCAGGGTTCACAAAGTACGCCTGCTTCTTATGTTTGTGGGATAGCCGAGGACGAAAGAATCATGACATTCAAAAGAATGGCCAACAAGAACAAATTTGAATCCTGGTTCTCACAATGTTACGCGACAATCTCTAATTGATCCTTCCAAGTACTTGCTGCCCCCACTTCATATCAAGCTTGGCCTTATGAAGCAATTTGTCAAAGCTCTGGATAAAGATGGAAACTGTTTTAAGTACTTGGGCGAAAAATTTCCAGCTATAAGTGACGCTAAATTAAAAGAAGGAATTTTTGATGGACCCCAAATTCGGACTCTATTCCAGGATGCTAATCTTGAATATGAGATGAACGAGATTGAGAGAGCAGCTTGGGGAAGTTTTAAGGAAGTATCACAGCAATTTTTAGGAATACGAAAAGTGATAACTACGCAACTTTAGTTGACGAGTTGTTATACAACTATAATACTTTAGGTTGCTTAATGAATACAAAATTGCACTATTTACATTCTCATCTTTCACACTTTCCTGAAAATCTTGGTGATTTTAGTGAAGAGCAGCAGGAGAGATTCCATCAAGACATTAGTGTGATGGAAAACGATATCAAGGAACGTGGATGTAAATATGATGGCAGATCATTGTTGGACTCTGAAGAGAGATTTACCCGAAGAAGAGAGGAAACGAAAGAGAAACCCTTTATGCAGGACGTTTGAAGATAAAAGGGTGAGATATAAGCGGAGAACGAATTAAAATTCAAATCCAAAGGGTTTTGATGATATTTTCCGAAAAATTAATTTTTTAAGTCTTAGGACGAAATACTTTTTTTATGCACCACAGATCGAATGATATGATTTTTTTTTATTTATTTTGAATAATAACTCGATTTTTATTATATTACATTTGATTTTTTCCAATTTTCGGGGTTTTTTGCACATTTGTTTGATGTTTTCGAGACGTCTGAGTTATAAAAGTTGGAGATTTATATGTCGTCGATAAACCTACATGAAAATCATCATATATTTAGCTCAATACATTTTTTTATCACAATATTGGGAATTTTTGTTTTTTTCGCAATTTTCATGGGTTTTTCGGGATTTACTTAGACTTTTAATGGCTGCTGGTCTGAGTACACTTCAGATAAGTATAAAAGCAGATCGAAATACATGAAAATCATGCATAGTTAGAATCTAAAAAAAATTTTTTCAATCACCAAAACCCCCAATTTTCCCGTTTTTTTCGGTTTTACAGTTTTCTCAAAATCCTAGGTGTAGGGGCCAAACGGACCTCAAATTCGGGTTCAGCGGGTCAAATTACATGGGAATATATGTGGCGCGTCCCAAGTACAGACAACTTTTTTGTGTGCCGGTGTAATCTTTTAAACTATAGTTTTTTGTGGATGAAATAATGGAACTGTATTAATTAATTTAACATAAAAATCGATTATATATTCGATTCTCATTAGTTGTAGGTATTTCAAACTTTACTATTCCAGTAAGTCTTGTAAGCAATCGGGTAGTGTGTTAGTCTTTAAATCGTCAGGTCCCCGGTTCGATCCCCGCTCACGGTAAATTTTTTTTATTTTTATAGAAATAATTATATATAATTATATCTAATTATATATGATTATGTATGATTAGATCTGGCCAATTTTCAGGTCTAATTATATATAAGTGATTATATATAACTATATATGATTAGGCAAATTCATTTTTTCCCGGGCATTATGATAAAAAAAAAGATCTTTTGCCAAAATTCTAGTTTTTAAATTTTCCGCTCAAAAATTTTTTAGAGTTATAATTCTCACGCAATTCCAGAGAATATTTCGAAAGAAAAGATTTGTATATTTCTACGCTCTCTTTCTTAGTTCAGAGATTCGGGAACATTTTTTCGAGCTAAATAATCTCGTGGGCCTGAAAGCCTGATTTTGTAGTTTGTATACATATGTTAGAGATCAGATTATTGCAGCATGTTCAAATTTAAGGTGAATTAAAGATACATGTAGTATTATATTAAATATTATATCCAATAACATGGAAATGTTATTAGAGATGTGCGAATATTCGAAACTTCTAGTTCTTCAAACAGTTTCAATCCATCGAGTATAGATTTAAAAGCTTCAGATGATTCGAAATTTTCGGATCTTACACGTGTCTTGAATGTAAGTCGTATTTTTCAAAAATGTAATTTTCATAATTTAGATAAAATATTACAAACTAGCTGTAACCCGCCTGATCCGCTGGGCGCTTTCTGTAGAATTGCATTTTTAGATCTAGACATGAAATTTAATTGGAGTATTGTTTTGATTTGAAGAGATTCTAAATGAGAATTGAAAGTTTCAGTTAAAGTAATTGCAGGTCTCATAAGTGAAGTTGAAATCTGCCTACACGGAGAAAAAAGTATTGCTATTGTAGCGATCCAGTGGATCGTGAACGTAGTATTGTGATTAGCTCAAAACAGTATTGTCATTTTCACAATATTATAACCTGATATACTCTATACTTCGGATTCTTATATTAACTTTCCATGGTATGTGAATATGTCAAAACGTATTGCGATCATAAAGAAACGTTCCTTACTACGGCGAAACGGATCGTGATTATCACGATCCACGAAGCCTTCAGCGCCACCACGCATAACCAAGTCTGAAACTTACGAGTGGATTTGTTTACAATTTTGGTGATGAAATAGTGATAATTACATAAATTAGTGAATTAATAATAACAGTGATATGGATGATTGGGTTGTTGATAAATTACTCGAGTGGAATCTTGAAAAACTTGTGTCGATTTTTGAAGGCTAGTAAAGAAATAAATTTTCCTATGCTAACTGTTTTAATGCTGTGTCCGTGGTTATTGTATATAATTTTACTGCGTTGATAAGGAAAAACAATGTACATTATATATTGTATTAGGGGGCGTCCATTAATTACGTGAGGTGTTCTAGGGGGGGAGTGGATCAAGCTAAATCTTACCAAATCTCACTTAGGGAGGAGGGGGGATCTTAACAAATATCACGTAATTTTTTCTCTAGCAGAAAACAGTGTAAAATTGCGTGAAATAGTATTTCTATAATAAAATATGGCCAAATTTGACACAATAGTGTTTGTCGTATTCGTCTGAACCTTGCAGAGCAGCAAAGTAGCGTTCGATTGTTTAATTTGATTATTGATCGATAGGATTCACTAAATTTTTAGGTAGATTTATTTAGAAATCTATCGGTGGTAGCCGATCTCATGTAATTTTAATAAAATTTTGTCATATCTTTAATTATCTTCAATTTAAGCTATTGTTCGTCGACTTTTAATACTTTTTTCAATTTATTTCGTAGTTAAGAAAATTAAAAAAAAATCAAGAATAAATTAAATTTTAGGGGTGGACATTAATGACCCATAATCCGGTTGCCCAGACCTAGTATTGGACACAATTCTTTTACCCAGAATTCGTTTGTCCAGATTTTTATGATACAGTGCATCTTTTACCCAAAGTTCCAATTATACAGATTTTCTATTACATAGGCATCCGATAACACATAATATATTTTACTCAGTAATTCATTTACACAGGTTTCTTTTGCCCAGACTCTTTAATTTGATCTCAGTAGTTCTTGCAATAAATAGCGCCAGCATAACTAATTATAATTTGAAAACATTTTTTTTATTTCAACAATTAACAAATCAGAGCCGCCTTATTTTTCTATAACATTTGTTAAACTCTTGGGTCATTCCATGTCAAATCGACCAATAATCGACAAAAGAAAAAAAAATAAAAAAAAAAATTTTCAAAAGATATGCAAATTCAAAATTTCGCGATTTTTACAGCTTTTGAATTTCATTTTTGTAATATCTCGAACGCTATTATAGGTACAGGAATGGCCTTTCGTTTGTTTAAAAAGGGACACTTGGTGCTATTGAAAAAAAAAAAATATTTTGGAAAAAAATTTTGAAAAATGCCAAACAAATTTTGAATTTTTGAAAATCGTTAAAAATGACGATTGAGATTAAAATTTTGGTTCAATTTTTTTCGTATAATACCTTGTACTGATCTTAAAAAATTCTGAAAATTTGAGAACACTGTTTTTTGTTTTTTCAAAAATAAGAAATTTTGAATTTCAAAAAAAATTTTTTTTTCGTTTTTTGCAACTTATACATAAGGTAAAGTTATGCAGATACATAGTATTATAATTTTGAGCATTACAAAATTAAATGTACGACGTGGAAATATTAAATAATAAGGCGGCTCTGATTCGTCAATTGTTGAAATAAAAAAAATGTTTTCAAATTATAATTAGTTATGCTGGCGCCAGTCCCATGGCTAAGCGGTATAACGCTTGTCATGCTTGCTTGGGACTGATGAGGCGTGGGTTCGAATCCCGGTGTGAGCTGAAATTTAATTTTCAGTGAACATCGGTGCTCGTAACCCACGCCGGGCTGTACAGGTTTGGGTTTTTCGATGGTTTCCCCAAGCCCTGTGCTACCGGTGGGGCACAGGCAAATGCGTGCAGTTTCCCCAAAGTCGGCCCATCGCCGCATTACTCTCCAGGCTGAAAAAGTATGTAATACCGCCAAACTTATTCTGCCAAACTTAATGTACCGATCAGCCTGGAGTCCCCTTCCGGTCTCGGCCGGACCCCCATCGAGACAGAAGTCTGAAAAGCGGGGTTAAAATAAAAAAAAAAAAAATTAGTTATGCTGGCGCTATTTATTGCAAGAACTACTGAGATCAAATTGAAGAGTTTGGGCAAAAAAAACCTGTGTAAATGAATTACTGAGTAAAAGATATCATGTTTTATCGGATGCCTGTGTAATAGAAACTCTGTATAATTGGAACTCTGGGTAAAAGTTGCACTGTATCATAGAAATCTGGGCAAGCGAATTCTGGGTTAAAGAATTGTGTCCAATACTAGGTCTAGGCAATCGGATTATGGGTCATTGATGTCCAC